>NW_024042807.1:0-58854 GCF_014851395.1 Micropterus salmoides | reverse complement strand
CTCAAATGGAGACACTGATGATTCTTGTGTTCATAAGTGCTTCTCTTTGGGGTTGTCTTGGTTGTGAGTTCTTCAACAGAGTCAGTTTCATATCATTTAACATAACCAGCTACACCATAACTTTTCACCAACATCACCCAAACACGACACTGACTTGAGTTATGAATTCAGTAAGTGCTTTTTGTTGGGGTAGTGTTGCTGACCTCTGAAGTCTAAGGATCCCTATAAGGAAATATTAGAACAATGATTCTAGATCATTTGTTACTGGTGAAGAATCCTCTTTGAACACGTTTAGCGTCAGTAATATTACCCTAACTTGAGCATTGACTTGACTGTTGAATTCAGTAAGTGCTCCTTGTTGGGCAGTTGAAAATGGAAAAAAGCAACTGGATTTTTTGGTGCCATATTTTGTGAGAATCAGCCCCAGATCACCTCAAATGGAGACACTGATGATTCTTGTGTTCATAAGTGCTCCTCTTGGGGTTGTCTTGGTTGTGAGTCTTCAACACACATATCACAGTCAGTTTCATATCATTTAAACATAACCAGCTACACCATAACTTTGTCACCAACACACCCAAACACAAGCACTGACTTGAGTTATGAATTCAGTAAGTGCTTTTGTTGGGGTAGTGTTGCTGACCTCTGAAGTCTAAGGATCCCTATTAGGAATATATTAGAACAATGATTCTAGATCATTTTTACTGGGTGAAGAATCGTCTTTTGAACACGTTTAGCAGTCGTAATATTACCCTAACTTGAGCATTGACTTGACTGTTGAATTCAGTAAGTGCTCCTTGTTGGGGCAGTTGAAAATGACAAAAGCAACTGGATTTTTTGGTGCCATATTTTGTGAGAATCAGCCCCAGATCACCTCAAATGGAGACACTGATGATTCTTGTGTTCATAAGTGCTTCTCTTTGGGGTTGTCTTGGTTGTGAGTTCTTCAACACACATATCACAGTCAGTTTCATATCATCTTAACATAACCAGCTACACCATAACTTTGTCACCACATCACCCAAACACAAGCACTGAATTGAGTTATGAATTCAGTAAGTGCTTTTTGTTGTGGGTAGTGTTGCTGACTCTGAAGTCTAAGGATCCCTATAAGGAACATATTAGAACAATGATTCTAGATCATTTGTTACTGGGTGAAGAATCCTCTTTGAACACGTTTAGCAGTCAGTAATTACCCTAACTTGAGCATTGACTTGATTGTTGAATTCAGTAAGTGCTCCTTGTTGGGGCAGTTGACAATGACAAAAGCAACTGGATTTTTGGTGCCATATTTTGTGAGAATCAGCCCCAGATCACCTCAATGGAGACACTGATGATTCTTGTGTTCATAAGTGCTTCTCTTTGGGGTTGTCTTGGTTGTGAGTTCTTCAACAGAGTCAGTTTCACATCATTTTAACATAACCAGCTACACCATAACTTTGTCACCAACATCACCCAAACACAAGCACTGACTTGAGTTATGAATTCAGTAAGTGCTTTTTGTTGGGGTAGTGTTGCTGACCTCTGAAGTCTAAGGATCCCTATTAGGAACATATTAGAACAATGATTCTAGATCATTTGTTACTGGGTGAAGAATCGTCTTTTGAACACGTTTAGCAGTCAGTAATATTACCCTAACTTGAGCATTGACTTGACTGTTGAATTCAGTAAGTGCTCCTTGTTGGGGCAGTTGAAAATGACAAAAGCACTGGATTTTTTGTGCCATATTTTGTGAGAATCAGCCCCAGATCACCTCAAATAGAGCACTGGTGATTATTGTGTTCATAAGTGCTTCTCTTTGGGGTTGTCTTGGTTGTGAGTTCTTCAACAGAGTCAGTTTCACATCATTTTAACATAACCAGCTACACCATAACTTTGTCACCAACATCACCCAAACACAAGCACTGACTTGAGTTATGAATTCAGTAAGTGCTTTTGTTGGGGTAGTGTTGCTGACCTCTGAAGTCTAAGGATCCCTATAAGGAATATATTAGAACAATGATTCTAGATCATTTGTTACTGGGTGAAGAATCCTCTTTTGAACACGTTTAGCAGTCAGTAATATTACCCTAACTTGAGCATTGACTTGACTGTTGAATTCAGTAAGTGCTCCTTGTTGGGGCAGTTGAAAATGACAAAAGCAACTGGATTTTTTGGTGCCATATTTTGTGAGAATCAGCCCCAGATCACCTCAAATGGAGACACTGATGATTCTTGTGTTCATAAGTGCTTCTCTTTGGGGTTGTCTTGGTTGTGAGTTCTTCAACAGAGTCAGTTTCACATCATTTTAACATAACCAGCTACACCATAACTTTGTCACCAACATCACCCAAACACAGCACTGACTTGAGTTATGAATTCAGTAAGTGCTTTTTGTTGGGGTAGTGTTGCTGACCTCTGAAGTCTAAGGATCCCTATAAGGAATATATTAGAACAATGATTCTAGATCATTTGTTACTGGGTGAAGAATCGTCTTTTGAACACGTTTAGCAGTCAGTAATATTACCCTAACTTGAGCATTGACTTGACTGTTGAATTCAGTAAGTGCTACTTGTTGGGGAAGTTGAAAATGACAAAAGCAACTGGATTTTTTGGTGCCATATTTTGTGAGAATCAGCCCCAGATCACCTCAAATAGAGCCACTGGTGATTATTGTGTTCATAGTGCTTCTCTTTGGGGTTATCTTGGTTCTGACATGTTCCTTGATTGAATCCACTCCACAGAGCTGTTTGAAGAAATTACTTCTACAATTCAGAGACAAATTTCATTGAGTGATACACTTTAACTTAAGCAACTGTGTTTTTAATGCTTTGAAATTACTTTATAGTTGGGTTGTCAATCTGATGGGATTGAATGCAACAGAGTTTTCTCATCAACATCTCCATTTAGTCTTTATTATTACCTGAACACAGACACTAACTTTGTTTCTCAATACAGTAAGTGCTTTTTGTTGGGGCAGTTTTGCTGACCTCTGAATCTTCAGGTGTGTGAACTGTGTCATTTAAAAGGATCAGTAAGAGATTCACGTCAGTTTTGTTCACATTCTGCAAATTAAGTGCAAGACAAATATATGAGTTGGGGTGGAATTCTCACATGAACCCTATATGTAGATGACAGTTTTTGGAGACATGTAATGATTCTTGCTTTCTCACAAGCTGTCTTGGGGTCTTTTTCATAAAGTGCCATTTGGAGAAGAAATTCAGTGCTAACTCTGCTTCTTTGATTTGCTTTAAAGTACTCCTGATGGAGCTGCAATGGCAGGCCACCATGTGTAAATGAGTTGCATCAAGAACTCATTGGAGTCTAATTGACCGCTCGTCAACTTCTAATGGAATGCATGAATTTAAGATGACTGTTGTCCATCAAATACAAATAGCGCTATTGTTCATTTCGCAATGTCAAGATCAGTGAAACTTCAAGAAAAGAAGGCGGAGTTGGGTGGCAATGGCTTCAAACTACATTTAAGATGGGCAGATCTGTGCAAGAAACACCACTTGTGCTGCCACTGGGAAAGACAGCACAGAAAATGCTAGAAAGAAACATCTGGACTATGGAGAAGAGAGGAAGATTGCTCACTGCAAGTATGTGATATTGGCCCAACATGAGCTTTGAGTTTTGTCTGAATTAGGTAAGTGCTACTTGTTGGGGAGGTTGTACATGTCAAAAGCCACAAACTGTAACTGAAGAGAGACGGCATTAAAATCACGTTCAGATCACCTCAAATGGAGACACTGATGATTCTTGTGTTCATAAGTGCTTCTCTTTGGGGTTGTCTTGGTTGTGAGTTCTTCACAGAGTCAGTTTCATATCATTTTAACATAACCAGCTACACCATAACTTTGTCACCAACATCACCCAAACACGAGCACTGACTTGAGTTATGAATTCAGTAAGTGCTTTTTGTTGGGGTAGTGTTGCTGACCTCTGAAGTCTAAGGATCCCTATAAGGAATATATTAGAACAATGATTCTAGATCATTTGTTACTGGGTGAAGAATCCTCTTTTGAACACGTTTAGCAGTCAGTAATATTACCCTAACTTGAGCATTGACTTGACTGTTGAATTCAGTAAGTGCTCCTTGTGGGGCAGTTGAAAATGACAAAAGCAACTGGATTTTTTGGTGCCATATTTTGTGAGAATCAGCCCCAGATCACCTCAAATGGAGACACTGATGATTCTTGTGTTCATAAGTGCTTCTCTTTGGGGTTGTCTTGGTTGTGAGTTCTTCAACACATATCACAGTCAGTTTCATATCATTTTAACATAACCAGCTACACCATAACTTTGTCACCAACATCACCCAAACAAGCACTGACTTGAGTTATGAATTCAGTAAGTGCTTTTTGTGGGGTAGTGTTGCTGACCTCTGAAGTCTAAGGATCCCTATAAGGAACATATTAGAACAATGATTCTAGATCATTTGTTACTGGTGAAGAATCCTCTTTTGAACACGTTTAGCAGTCAGTAATATTACCCTAACTTGAGCATTGACTTGACTGTTGAATTCAGTAAGTGCTCCTTGTTGGGGCAGTTGAAATGACAAAAGCAACTGGATTTTTTGGTGCCATATTTTGTGAGAATCAGCCCCAGATCACCTCAAATAGAGCCACTGGTGATTATTGTGTTCATAAGTGCTTCTCTTTGGGTTGTCTTGGTTGTGAGTTCTTCAACAGAGTCAGTTTCACATCATTTTAACATAACCAGCTACACCATAACTTTGTCACCAACATCACCCAAACACAGCACTGACTTGAGTTATGAATTCAGTAAGTGCTTTTTGTTGGGGTAGTGTTGCTGACCTCTGAAGTCTAAGGATCCCTATAAGGAATATTTAGAACAATGATTCTAGATCATTTGTTACTGGGTGAAGAATCCTCTTTTGAACACGTTTAGCAGTCAGTAATATTACCCTAACTTGAGCATTGACTTGACTGTTGAATTCAGTAAGTGCTCCTTGTTGGGGCAGTTGAAATGACAAAAGCAACTGGATTTTTTGGTGCCATATTTTGTGAGAATCAGCCCCAGATCACCTCAAATAGAGCCACTGGTGATTATTGTGTTCATAAGTGCTTCTCTTTGGGGTTGTCTTGGTTGTGAGTTCTTCAACAGACATATCACAGTCAGTTTCACATCATTTTAACATAACCAGCTACACCATAACTTTGTCACCAACATCACCCAAACACGAGCACTGACTTGAGTTATGAATTCAGTAAGTGCTTTTTGTTGGGGTAGTGTTGCTGACCTCTGAAGTCTAAGGATCCCTATAAGGAATATATTAGAACAATGATTCTAGATCATTTGTTACTGGGTGAAGAATCCTCTTTTGAACACGTTTAGCAGTCAGTAATATTACCCTAACTTGAGCATTGACTTGACTGTTGAATTCAGTAAGTGCTCCTTGTTGGGGCAGTTGAAATGACAAAAGCAACTGGATTTTTTGGTGCCATATTTTGTGAGAATCAGCCCCAGATCACCTCAAATGGAGACACTGATGATTCTTGTGTTCATAAGTGCTTCTCTTTGGGGTTGTCTTGGTTGTGAGTTCTTCAACAGAGTCAGTTTCACATCATTTTAACATAACCAGCTACACCATAACTTTGTCACCAACATCACCCAAACACAAGCACTGACTTGAGTTATGAATTCAGTAAGTGCTTTTTGTTGGGGTAGTGTTGCTGACCTCTGAAGTCTAAGGATCCCTATAAGGAATATATTAGAACAATGATTCTAGATCATTTGTTACTGGGTGAAGAATCGTCTTTTGAACACGTTTAGCAGTCAGTAATATTACCCTAACTTGAGCATTGACTTGACTGTTGAATTCAGTAAGTGCTACTTGTTGGGGAAGTTGAAATGACAAAAGCAACTGGATTTTTTGGTGCCATATTTTGTGAGAATCAGCCCCAGATCACCTCAAATAGAGCCACTGGTGATTATGTGTTCATAAGTGCTTCTCTTTGGGGTTTCTTGGTTCTGACATGTTCCTTGATTGAATCCACTCCACAGAGCTGTTTGAAGAAATTACTTCTACAATTCAGAGACAAATTTCATTGAGTGATACACTTTAACTTAAGCAACTGTGTTTTTTAATGCTTTGAAATTACTTTATAGTTGGGTTGTCAATCTGATGGGATTGAATGCAACAGAGTTTTTCTCATCAACATCTCCATTTAGTCTTTATTATTACCTGAACACAGACACTAACTTTGTTTCTCAATACAGTAAGTGCTTTTTGTTGGGGCAGTTTTGCTGACCTCTGAATCTTCAGGTGTGTGAACTGTGTCATTTAAAAGGATCAGTAAGAGATTCACGTCAGTTTTGTTCACATTCTGCAAATGAAGTGCAAGACAAATATATATGAGTTGGGGTGGAATTCTCACATGAACCCTATATGTAGATGACAGTTTTTGGAGACATGTAATGATTCTTGCTTTCTCACAAGCTGTCTTGGGGTCTTTTTCAGAAAGTGCCATTTGGAGAAGAAATTCAGTGCTAACTCTGCTTCTTTGATTGCTTTAAAGTACTCCTGATGGAGCTGCAATGGCAGGCCACCATGTGTAAATGAGTTGCATCAAGAAACTCATTGGAGTCTAATTGACCGCTCGTCAACTTCTAATGGAATGCATGAATTTAAGATGACTGTTGTCCATCAAATACAAATAGCGCTATTGTTCATTTCGCAATGTCAAGATCAGTGAAACTTCAAGAAAAAGAAGGCGGAGTTGGGTGGCAATGGCTTCAAACTACATTTAAGATGGGCAGATCTGTGCAAGAAACACCACTTGTGCTGCCACTGGGAAAGACAGCACAGAAAATGCTAGAAAGAAACATCTGGACTACGGAGAAGAGAGGAAGATTGCTCACTGCAAGTATGTGATATTGGCCCAACATGAGCTTTGAGTTTTGTCTGAATTAGGTAAGTGCTACTTGTTGGGGAGGTTGTACATGTCAAAAGCCACAAACTGTAACTGAAGAGAGACGGCATTAAAATCACGTTCAGATCACCTCAAATGGAGACACTGATGATTCTTGTGTTCATAAGTGCTTCTCTTTGGGGTTGTCTTGGTTGTGAGTTCTTCAACAGAGTCAGTTTCATCATTTTAACATAACCAGCTACACCATAACTTTGTCACCAACATCACCCAACACAGCACTGACTTGAGTTATGAATTCAGTAAGTGCTTTTTGTTGGGGTAGTGTTGCTGACCTCTGAAGTCTAAGGATCCCTATAAGGAATATATTAGAACAATGATTCTAGATCATTTGTTACTGGGTGAAGAATCCTCTTTTGAACACGTTTAGCAGTCAGTAATATTACCCTAACTTGAGCATTGACTTGACTGTTGAATTCAGTAAGTGCTCCTTGTTGGGGCAGTTGAAAATGACAAAAGCAACTGGATTTTTTGGTGCCATATTTTGTGAGAATCAGCCCCAGATCACCTCAAATGGAGACACTGATGATTCTTGTGTTCATAAGTGCTTCTCTTTGGGGTTGTCTTGGTTGTGAGTTCTTCAACACACATATCACAGTCAGTTTCATATCATTTTAACATAACCAGCTACACCATAACTTTGTCACCAACATCACCCAAACACAAGCACTGACTTGAGTTATGAATTCAGTAAGTGCTTTTTGTTGGGGTAGTGTTGCTGACCTCTGAAGTCTAAGGATCCCTATAGGAATATATTAGAACAATGATTCTAGATCATTTGTTACTGGGTGAAGAATCCTCTTTTGAACACGTTTAGCAGTCAGTAATATTACCCTAACTTGAGCATTGACTTGACTGTTGAATTCAGTAAGTGCTCCTTGTTGGGGCAGTTGAAAATGACAAAAGCAACTGGATTTTTTGGTGCCATATTTTGTGAGAATCAGCCCCAGATCACCTCAAATGGAGACACTGATGATTCTTGTGTTCATAAGTGCTTCTCTTTGGGGTTGTCTTGGTTGTGAGTTCTTCACACACATATCACAGTCAGTTTCATATCATTTAACATAACCAGCTACACCATAACTTTGTCACCAACATCACCCAAACACAAGCACTGACTTGAGTTATGAATTCAGTAAGTGCTTTTTGTTGGGGTAGTGTTGCTGACCTCTGAAGTCTAAGGATCCCTATAAGGAACATATTAGAACAATGATTCTAGATCATTTGTTACTGGGTGAAGAATCCTCTTTTGAACACGTTTAGCAGTCAGTAATATTACCCTAACTTGAGCATTGACTTGACTGTTGAATTCAGTAAGTGCTCCTTGTTGGGGCAGTTGACAATGACAAAAGCAACTGGATTTTTTGGTGCCATATTTTGTGAGAATCAGCCCCAGATCACCTCAAATGGGACACTGATGATTCTTGTGTTCATAAGTGCTTCTCTTTGGGGTTGTCTTGGTTGTGAGTTCTTCAACAGAGTCAGTTTCACATCATTTTAACATAACCAGCTACACCATAACTTTGTCACCAACATCACCCAAACACAAGCACTGACTTGAGTTATGAATTCAGTAAGTGCTTTTTGTTGGGGTAGTGTTGCTGACCTCTGAAGTCTAAGGATCCCTATAAGGAACATATTAGAACAATGATTCTAGATCATTTGTTACTGGGTGAAGAATCCTCTTTTGAACACGTTTAGCAGTCAGTAATATTACCCTAACTTGAGCATTGACTTGACTGTTGAATTCAGTAAGTGCTCCTTGTTGGGGCAGTTGAAAATGACAAAAGCACTGGATTTTTTGGTGCCATATTTTGTGAGAATCAGCCCCAGATCACCTCAAATAGAGCCACTGGTGATTATTGTGTTCATAAGTGCTTCTCTTTGGGGTTGTCTTGGTTGTGAGTTCTTCAACAGAGTCAGTTTCACATCATTTTAACATAACCAGCTACACCATAACTTTGTCACCAACATCACCCAAACACAAGCACTGACTTGAGTTATGAATTCAGTAAGTGCTTTTTGTTGGGGTAGTGTTGCTGACCTCTGAAGTCTAAGGATCCCTATAAGGAACATATTAGAACAATGATTCTAGATCATTTGTTACTGGGTGAAGAATCCTCTTTTGAACACGTTTAGCAGTCAGTAATATTACCTAACTTGAGCATTGACTTGACTGTTGAATTCAGTAAGTGCTCCTTGTTGGGGCAGTTGAAAATGACAAAAGCAACTGGATTTTTTGGTGCCATATTTTGTGAGAATCAGCCCCAGATCACCTCAAATAGAGCCACTGGTGATTATTGTGTTCATAAGTGCTTCTCTTTGGGGTTGTCTTGGTTGTGAGTTCTTCAACAGACATATCACAGTCAGTTTCACATCATTTTAACATAACCAGCTACACCATAACTTTGTCACCAACATCACCCAAACACAGCACTGACTTGAGTTATGAATTCAGTAAGTGCTTTTTGTTGGGGTAGTGTTGCTGACCTCTGAAGTCTAAGGATCCCTATAAGGAATATATTAGAACAATGATTCTAGATCATTTGTTACTGGGTGAAGAATCCTCTTTTGAACACGTTTAGCAGTCAGTAATATTACCCTAACTTGAGCATTGACTTGACTGTTGAATTCAGTAAGTGCTCCTTGTTGGGGCAGTTGAAATGACAAAAGCAACTGGATTTTTTGGTGCCATATTTTGTGAGAATCAGCCCCAGATCACCTCAAATGGAGACACTGATGATTCTTGTGTTCATAAGTGCTTCTCTTTGGGGTTGTCTTGGTTGTGAGTTCTTCAACAGAGTCAGTTTCACATCATTTTAACATAACCAGCTACACCATAACTTTGTCACCAACATCACCCAAACACAAGCACTGACTTGAGTTATGAATTCAGTAAGTGCTTTTTGTTGGGGTAGTGTTGCTGACCTCTGAAGTCTAAGGATCCCTATAAGGAATATATTAGAACAATGATTCTAGATCATTTGTTACTGGGTGAAGAATCGTCTTTTGAACACGTTTAGCAGTCAGTAATATTACCCTAACTTGAGCATTGACTTGACTGTTGAATTCAGTAAGTGCTACTTGTTGGGGAAGTTGAAAATGACAAAAGCAACTGGATTTTTTGGTGCCATATTTTGTGAGAATCAGCCCCAGATCACCTCAAATAGAGCCACTGGTGATTATTGTGTTCATAAGTGCTTCTCTTTGGGGTTGTCTTGGTTCTGACATGTTCCTTGATTGAATCCACTCCACAGAGCTGTTTGAAGAAATTACTTCTACAATTCAGAGACAAATTTCATTGAGTGATACACTTTAACTTAAGCAACTGTGTTTTTTAATGCTTTGAAATTACTTTATAGTTGGGTTGTCAATCTGATGGGATTGAATGCAACAGAGTTTTTCTCATCAACATCTCCATTTAGTCTTTATTATTACCTGAACACAGACACTAACTTTGTTTCTCAATACAGTAAGTGCTTTTTGTTGGGGCAGTTTTGCTGACCTCTGAATCTTCAGGTGTGTGAACTGTGTCATTTAAAAGGATCAGTAAGAGATTCACGTCAGTTTTGTTCACATTCTGCAAATTAAGTGCAAGACAAATATATATGAGTTGGGGTGGAATTCTCACATGAACCCTATATGTAGATGACAGTTTTTGGAGACATGTAATGATTCTTGCTTTCTCACAAGCTGTCTTGGGGGTCTTTTTTCATAAAGTGCCATTTGGAGAAGAAATTCAGTGCTAACTCTGCTTCTTTGATTGCTTTAAAGTACTCCTGATGGAGCTGCAATGGCAGGCCACCATGTGTAAATGAGTTGCATCAAGAAACTCATTGGAGTCTAATTGACCGCTCGTCAACTTCTAATGGAATGCATGAATTTAAGATGACTGTTGTCCATCAAATACAAATAGCGCTATTGTTCATTTCGCAATGTCAAGATCAGTGAAACTTCAAGAAAAAGAAGGCGGAGTTGGGTGGCAATGGCTTCAAACTACATTTAAGATGGGCAGATCTGTGCAAGAAACACCACTTGTGCTGCCACTGGGAAAGACAGCACAGAAAATGCTAGAAAGAAACATCTGGACTACGGAGAAGAGAGGAAGATTGCTCACTGCAAGTATGTGATATTGGCCCAACATGAGCTTTGAGTTTTGTCTGAATTAGGTAAGTGCTACTTGTTGGGGAGGTTGTACATGTCAAAAGCCACAAACTGTAACTGAAGAGAGACGGCATTAAAATCACGTTCAGATCACCTCAAATGGAGACACTGATGATTCTTGTGTTCATAAGTGCTTCTCTTTGGGGTTGTCTTGGTTGTGAGTTCTTCAACAGAGTCAGTTTCACATCATTTTAACATAACCAGCTACACCATAACTTTGTCACCAACATCACCCAAACACAGCACTGACTTGAGTTATGAATTCAGTAAGTGCTTTTTGTTGGGGTAGTGTTGCTGACCTCTGAAGTCTAAGGATCCCTATAAGGAATATATTAGAACAATGATTCTAGATCATTTGTTACTGGGTGAAGAATCCTCTTTTGAACACGTTTAGCAGTCAGTAATATTACCCTAACTTGAGCATTGACTTGACTGTTGAATTCAGTAAGTGCTCCTTGTTGGGGCAGTTGAAATGACAAAAGCAACTGGATTTTTTGGTGCCATATTTTGTGAGAATCAGCCCCAGATCACCTCAAATGGAGACACTGATGATTCTTGTGTTCATAAGTGCTTCTCTTTGGGGTTGTCTTGGTTGTGAGTTCTTCAACACATATCACAGTCAGTTTCATATCATTTTAACATAACCAGCTACACCATAACTTTGTCACCAACATCACCCAAACACAAGCACTGACTTGAGTTATGAATTCAGTAAGTGCTTTTTGTTGGGGTAGTGTTGCTGACCTCTGAAGTCTAAGGATCCCTATAAGGAAATATTAGAACAATGATTCTAGATCATTTGTTACTGGGTGAAGAATCCTCTTTTGAACACGTTTAGCAGTCAGTAATATTACCCTAACTTGAGCATTGACTTGACTGTTGAATTCAGTAAGTGCTCCTTGTTGGGGCAGTTGAAAATGACAAAAGCAACTGGATTTTTTGGTGCCATATTTTGTGAGAATCAGCCCCAGATCACCTCAAATAGAGCCACTGGTGATTATTGTGTTCATAAGTGCTTCTCTTTGGGGTTGTCTTGGTTGTGAGTTCTTCAACAGTCAGTTTCACATCATTTTAACATAACCAGCTACACCATAACTTTGTCACCAACATCACCCAAACACAGCACTGACTTGAGTTATGAATTCAGTAAGTGCTTTTTGTTGGGGTAGTGTTGCTGACCTCTGAAGTCTAAGGATCCCTATAAGGAACATATTAGAACAATGATTCTAGATCATTTGTTACTGGGTGAAGAATCCTCTTTTGAACACGTTTAGCAGTCAGTAATATTACCCTAACTTGAGCATTGACTTGACTGTTGAATTCAGTAAGTGCTCCTTGTTGGGGCAGTTGAAAATGACAAAAGCAACTGGATTTTTTGGTGCCATATTTTGTGAGAATCAGCCCCAGATCACCTCAAATAGAGCCACTGGTGATTATTGTGTTCATAAGTGCTTCTCTTTGGGGTTGTCTTGGTTCTGACATGTTCCTTGATTGAATCCACTCCACAGAGCTGTTTGAAGAAATTACTTCTACAATTCAGAGACAAATTTCATTGAGTGATACACTTTAACTTAAGCAACTGTGTTTTTTAATGCTTTGAAATTACTTTATAGTTGGGTTGTCAATCTGATGGGATTGAATGCAACAGAGTTTTCTCATCAACATCTCCATTTAGTCTTTATTATTACCTGAACACAGACACTAACTTTGTTTCTCAATACAGTAAGTGCTTTTTGTTGGGGCAGTTTTGCTGACCTCTGAATCTTCAGGTGTGTGAACTGTGTCATTTAAAAGGATCAGTAAGAGATTCACGTCAGTTTTGTTCACATTCTGCAAATGAAGTGCAAGACAATATATATGAGTTGGGGTGGAATTCTCACATGAACCCTACATGTAGATGACAGTTTTTGGAGACATGTAATGATTCTTGCTTTCTCACAAGCTGTCTTGGGGGTCTTTTTGCAGAAAGTGCCATTTGGAGAAGAAATTCAGTGCTAACTCTGCTTCTTTGATTGCTTTAAAGTACTCCTGATGGAGCTGCAATGGCAGGCCACCATGTGTAAATGAGTTGCATCAAGAAAACTCATTGGAGTCTAATTGACCGCTCGTCAACTTCTAATGGAATGCATGAATTTAAGATGACTGTTGTCCATCAAATACAAATAGTGCTATTGTTCATTTCGCAATGTCAAGATCAGTGAAACTTCAAGAAAAGAAGGCGGAGTTGGGTGGCAATGGCTTCAAACTACATTTAAGATGGGCAGATCTGTGCAAGAAACACCACTTGTGCTGCCACTGGGAAAGACAGCACAGAAAATGCTAGAAAGAAACATCTGGACTACGGAGAAGAGAGGAAGATTGCTCACTGCAAGTATGTGATATTGGCCCAACATGAGCTTTGAGTTTTGTCTGAATTAGGTAAGTGCTACTTGTTGGGGAGGTTGTACATGTCAAAAGCCACAAACTGTAACTGAAGAGAGACGGCATTAAAATCACGTTCAGATCACCTCAAATGGAGACACTGATGATTCTTGTGTTCATAAGTGCTTCTCTTTGGGGTTGTCTTGGTTGTGAGTTCTTCAACAGAGTCAGTTTCACATCATTTTAACATAACCAGCTACACCATAACTTTGTCACCAACATCACCCAAACACAAGCACTGACTTGAGTTATGAATTCAGTAAGTGCTTTTTGTTGGGGTAGTGTTGCTGACCTCTGAAGTCTAAGGATCCCTATAAGGAAATATTAGAACAATGATTCTAGATCATTTGTTACTGGGTGAAGAATCCTCTTTTGAACACGTTTAGCAGTCAGTAATATTACCCTAACTTGAGCATTGACTTGACTGTTGAATTCAGTAAGTGCTCCTTGTTGGGGCAGTTGAAAATGACAAAAGCAACTGGATTTTTTGGTGCCATATTTTGTGAGAATCAGCCCCAGATCACCTCAAATGAGACACTGGTGATTATTGTGTTCATAAGTGCTTCTCTTTGGGGTTGTCTTGGTTGTGAGTTCTTCAACAGAGTCAGTTTCACATCATTTTAACATAACCAGCTACACCATAACTTTGTCACCAACATCACCCAAACACAAGCACTGACTTGAGTTATGAATTCAGTAAGTGCTTTTTGTTGGGGTAGTGTTGCTGACCTCTGAAGTCTAAGGATCCCTATAAGGAACATATTAGAACAATGATTCTAGATCATTTGTTACTGGGTGAAGAATCCTCTTTTGAACACGTTTAGCAGTCAGTAATATTACCCTAACTTGAGCATTGACTTGACTGTTGAATTCAGTAAGTGCTCCTTGTTGGGGCAGTTGAAAATGACAAAAGCAACTGGATTTTTTGGTGCCATATTTTGTGAGAATCAGCCCCAGATCACCTCAAATAGAGCCACTGGTGATTATTGTGTTCATAAGTGCTTCTCTTTGGGGTTGTCTTGGTTGTGAGTTCTTCAACAGACATATCACAGTCAGTTTCACATCATTTTAACATAACCAGCTACACCATAACTTTGTCACCAACATCACCCAAACACAAGCACTGACTTGAGTTATGAATTCAGTAAGTGCTTTTTGTTGGGGTAGTGTTGCTGACCTCTGAAGTCTAAGGATCCCTATAAGGAATATATTAGAACAATGATTCTAGATCATTTGTTACTGGGTGAAGAATCCTCTTTTGAACACGTTTAGCAGTCAGTAATATTACCCTAACTTGAGCATTGACTTGACTGTTGAATTCAGTAAGTGCTCCTTGTTGGGGCAGTTGAAAATGACAAAAGCAACTGGATTTTTTGGTGCCATATTTTGTGAGAATCAGCCCCAGATCACCTCAAATGGAGACACTGATGATTCTTGTGTTCATAAGTGCTTCTCTTTGGGGTTGTCTTGGTTGTGAGTTCTTCAACAGAGTCAGTTTCACATCATTTTAACATAACCAGCTACACCATAACTTTGTCACCAACATCACCCAAACACAAGCACTGACTTGAGTTATGAATTCAGTAAGTGCTTTTTGTTGGGGTAGTGTTGCTGACCTCTGAAGTCTAAGGATCCCTATAAGGAATATATTAGAACAATGATTCTAGATCATTTGTTACTGGGTGAAGAATCGTCTTTTGAACACGTTTAGCAGTCAGTAATATTACCCTAACTTGAGCATTGACTTGACTGTTGAATTCAGTAAGTGCTACTTGTTGGGGCAGTTGAAAATGACAAAAGCAACTGGATTTTTTGGTGCCATATTTTGTGAGAATCAGCCCCAGATCACCTCAAATAGAGCCACTGGTGATTATTGTGTTCATAAGTGCTTCTCTTTGGGGTTGTCTTGGTTCTGACATGTTCCTTGATTGAATCCACTCCACAGAGCTGTTTGAAGAAATTACTTCTACAATTCAGAGACAAATTTCATTGAGTGATACACTTTAACTTAAGCAACTGTGTTTTTTAATGCTTTGAAATTACTTTATAGTTGGGTTGTCAATCTGATGGGATTGAATGCAACAGAGTTTTCTCATCAACATCTCCATTTAGTCTTTATTATTACCTGAACACAGACACTAACTTTGTTTCTCAATACAGTAAGTGCTTTTTGTTGGGGCAGTTTTGCTGACCTCTGAATCTTCAGGTGTGTGAACTGTGTCATTTAAAAGGATCAGTAAGAGATTCACGTCAGTTTTGTTCACATTCTGCAAATGAAGTGCAAGACAAATATATATGAGTTGGGGTGGAATTCTCACATGAACCCTATATGTAGATGACAGTTTTTGGAGACATGTAATGATTCTTGCTTTCTCACAAGCTGTCTTGGGGGTCTTTTTCAGAAAGTGCCATTTGGAGAAGAAATTCAGTGCTAACTCTGCTTCTTTGATTGCTTTAAAGTACTCCTGATGGAGCTGCAATGGCAGGCCACCATGTGTAAATGAGTTGCATCAAAAAACTCATTGGAGTCTAATTGACCGCTCGTCAACTTCTAATGGAATGCATGAATTTAAGATGACTGTTGTCCATCAAATACAAATAGTGCTATTGTTCATTTCGCAATGTCAAGATCAGTGAAACTTCAAGAAAAAGAAGGCGGAGTTGGGTGGCAATGGCTTCAAACTACATTTAAGATGGGCAGATCTGTGCAAGAAACACCACTTGTGCTGCCACTGGGAAAGACAGCACAGAAAATGCTAGAAAGAAACATCTGGACTACGGAGAAGAGAGGAAGATTGCTCACTGCAAGTATGTGATATTGGCCCAACATGAGCTTTGAGTTTTGTCTGAATTAGGTAAGTGCTACTTGTTGGGGAGGTTGTACATGTCAAAAGCCACAAACTGTAACTGAAGAGAGACGGCATTAAAATCACGTTCAGATCACCTCAAATGGAGACACTGATGATTCTTGTGTTCATAAGTGCTTCTCTTTGGGGTTGTCTTGGTTGTGAGTTCTTCAACAGAGTCAGTTTCACATCATTTTAACATAACCAGCTACACCATAACTTTGTCACCAACATCACCCAAACACAGCACTGACTTGAGTTATGAATTCAGTAAGTGCTTTTTGTTGGGGTAGTGTTGCTGACCTCTGAAGTCTAAGGATCCCTATAAGGAATATATTAGAACAATGATTCTAGATCATTTGTTACTGGGTGAAGAATCCTCTTTTGAACACGTTTAGCAGTCAGTAATATTACCCTAACTTGAGCATTGACTTGACTGTTGAATTCAGTAAGTGCTCCTTGTTGGGGCAGTTGAAATGACAAAAGCAACTGGATTTTTTGGTGCCATATTTTGTGAGAATCAGCCCCAGATCACCTCAAATGGAGACACTGATGATTCTTGTGTTCATAAGTGCTTCTCTTTGGGGTTGTCTTGGTTGTGAGTTCTTCAACACACATATCACAGTCAGTTTCATCATTTTAACATAACCAGCTACACCATAACTTTGTCACCAACATCACCCAAACACAAGCACTGACTTGAGTTATGAATTCAGTAAGTGCTTTTTGTTGGGGTAGTGTTGCTGACCTCTGAAGTCTAAGGATCCCTATAAGGAAATATTAGAACAATGATTCTAGATCATTTGTTACTGGGTGAAGAATCCTCTTTTGAACACGTTTAGCAGTCAGTAATATTACCCTAACTTGAGCATTGACTTGATTGTTGAATTCAGTAAGTGCTCCTTGTTGGGGCAGTTGACAATGACAAAAGCAACTGGATTTTTTGGTGCCATATTTTGTGAGAATCAGCCCCAGATCACCTCAAATAGACACTGGTGATTTTGTGTTCATAAGTGCTTCTCTTTGGGGTTGTCTTGGTTGTGAGTTCTTCAACAGACATATCACAGTCAGTTTCACATCATTTTAACATAACCAGCTACACCATAACTTTGTCACCAACATCACCCAAACACAGCACTGACTTGAGTTATGAATTCAGTAAGTGCTTTTTGTTGGGGTAGTGTTGCTGACCTCTGAAGTCTAAGGATCCCTATAAGGAATATATTAGAACAATGATTCTAGATCATTTGTTACTGGGTGAAGAATCCTCTTTTGAACACGTTTAGCAGTCAGTAATATTACCCTAACTTGAGCATTGACTTGACTGTTGAATTCAGTAAGTGCTCCTTGTTGGGGCAGTTGAAAATGACAAAAGCAACTGGATTTTTTGGTGCCATATTTTGTGAGAATCAGCCCCAGATCACCTCAAATGAGACACTGATGATTCTTGTGTTCATAAGTGCTTCTCTTTGGGGTTGTCTTGGTTGTGAGTTCTTCAACAGAGTCAGTTTCACATCATTTTAACATAACCAGCTACACCATAACTTTGTCACCAACATCACCCAAACACAAGCACTGACTTGAGTTATGAATTCAGTAAGTGCTTTTTGTTGGGGTAGTGTTGCTGACCTCTGAAGTCTAAGGATCCCTATAAGGAACATATTAGAACAATGATTCTAGATCATTTGTTACTGGGTGAAGAATCCTCTTTTGAACACGTTTAGCAGTCAGTAATATTACCCTAACTTGAGCATTGACTTGACTGTTGAATTCAGTAAGTGCTCCTTGTTGGGGCAGTTGAAAATGACAAAAGCAACTGGATTTTTTGGTGCCATATTTTGTGAGAATCAGCCCCAGATCACCTCAAATAGAGCCACTGGTGATTATTGTGTTCATAAGTGCTTCTCTTTGGGGTTGTCTTGGTTGTGAGTTCTTCAACAACATATCACAGTCAGTTTCACATCATTTTAACATAACCAGCTACACCATAACTTTGTCACCAACATCACCCAAACACAGCACTGACTTGAGTTATGAATTCAGTAAGTGCTTTTTGTTGGGGTAGTGTTGCTGACCTCTGAAGTCTAAGGATCCCTATAAGGAACATATTAGAACAATGATTCTAGATCATTTGTTACTGGGTGAAGAATCCTCTTTTGAACACGTTTAGCAGTCAGTAATATTACCCTAACTTGAGCATTGACTTGACTGTTGAATTCAGTAAGTGCTCCTTGTTGGGGCAGTTGAAAATGACAAAAGCAACTGGATTTTTTGGTGCCATATTTTGTGAGAATCAGCCCCAGATCACCTCAAATAGAGCCACTGGTGATTATTGTGTTCATAAGTGCTTCTCTTTGGGGTTGTCTTGGTTGTGAGTTCTTCAACAGACATATCACAGTCAGTTTCACATCATTTTAACATAACCAGCTACACCATAACTTTGTCACCAACATCACCCAAACACGAGCACTGACTTGAGTTATGAATTCAGTAAGTGCTTTTTGTTGGGGTAGTGTTGCTGACCTCTGAAGTCTAAGGATCCCTATAAGGAATATATTAGAACAATGATTCTAGATCATTTGTTACTGGGTGAAGAATCCTCTTTTGAACACGTTTAGCAGTCAGTAATATTACCCTAACTTGAGCATTGACTTGACTGTTGAATTCAGTAAGTGCTCCTTGTTGGGGCAGTTGAAAATGACAAAAGCAACTGGATTTTTTGGTGCCATATTTTGTGAGAATCAGCCCCAGATCACCTCAAATGGAGACACTGATGATTCTTGTGTTCATAAGTGCTTCTCTTTGGGGTTGTCTTGGTTGTGAGTTCTTCAACAGAGTCAGTTTCACATCATTTTAACATAACCAGCTACACCATAACTTTGTCACCAACATCACCCAAACACAAGCACTGACTTGAGTTATGAATTCAGTAAGTGCTTTTTGTTGGGGTAGTGTTGCTGACCTCTGAAGTCTAAGGATCCCTATAAGGAATATATTAGAACAATGATTCTAGATCATTTGTTACTGGGTGAAGAATCGTCTTTTGAACACGTTTAGCAGTCAGTAATATTACCCTAACTTGAGCATTGACTTGACTGTTGAATTCAGTAAGTGCTACTTGTTGGGGAAGTTGACAATGACAAAAGCAACTGGATTTTTTGGTGCCATATTTTGTGAGAATCAGCCCCAGATCACCTCAAATAGAGCCACTGGTGATTATTGTGTTCATAAGTGCTTCTCTTTGGGGTTATCTTGGTTCTGACATGTTCCTTGATTGAATCCACTCCACAGAGCTGTTTGAAGAAATTACTTCTACAATTCAGAGACAAATTTCATTGAGTGATACACTTTAACTTAAGCAACTGTGTTTTTTAATGCTTTGAAATTACTTTATAGTTGGGTTGTCAATCTGATGGGATTGAATGCAACAGAGTTTTTCTCATCAACATCTCCATTTAGTCTTTATTATTACCTGAACACAGACACTAACTTTGTTTCTCAATACAGTAAGTGCTTTTTGTTGGGGCAGTTTTGCTGACCTCTGAATCTTCAGGTGTGTGAACTGTGTCATTTAAAAGGATCAGTAAGAGATTCACGTCAGTTTTGTTCACATTCTGCAAATGAAGTGCAAGACAATATATATGAGTTGGGGTGGAATTCTCACATGAACCCTATATGTAGATGACAGTTTTTGGAGACATGTAATGATTCTTGCTTTCTCACAAGCTGTCTTGGGGGTCTTTTTTCAGAAAGTGCCATTTGGAGAAGAAATTCAGTGCTAACTCTGCTTCTTTGATTTGCTTTAAAGTACTCCTGATGGAGCTGCAATGGCAGGCCACCATGTGTAAATGAGTTGCATCAAGAAAACTCATTGGAGTCTAATTGACCGCTCGTCAACTTCTAATGGAATGCATGAATTTAAGATGACTGTTGTCCATCAAATACAAATAGCGCTATTGTTCATTTCGCAATGTCAAGATCAGTGAAACTTCAAGAAAAAGAAGGCGGAGTTGGGTGGCAATGGCTTCAAACTACATTTAAGATGGGCAGATCTGTGCAAGAAACACCACTTGTGCTGCCACTGGGAAAGACAGCACAGAAAATGCTAGAAAGAAACATCTGGACTACGGAGAGAGAGGAAGATTGCTCACTGCAAGTATGTGATATTGGCCCAACATGAGCTTTGAGTTTTGTCTGAATTAGGTAAGTGCTACTTGTTGGGGAGGTTGTACATGTCAAAAGCCACAAACTGTAACTGAAGAGAGACGGCATTAAAATCACGTTCAGATCACCTCAAATGGAGACACTGATGATTCTTGTGTTCATAAGTGCTTCTCTTTGGGGTTGTCTTGGTTGTGAGTTCTTCAACAGAGTCAGTTTCACATCATTTTAACATAACCAGCTACACCATAACTTTGTCACCAACATCACCCAAACACAAGCACTGACTTGAGTTATGAATTCAGTAAGTGCTTTTTGTTGGGGTAGTGTTGCTGACCTCTGAAGTCTAAGGATCCCTATAAGGAATATATTAGAACAATGATTCTAGATCATTTGTTACTGGGTGAAGAATCCTCTTTTGAACACGTTTAGCAGTCAGTAATATTACCCTAACTTGAGCATTGACTTGACTGTTGAATTCAGTAAGTGCTCCTTGTTGGGGCAGTTGAAAATGACAAAAGCAACTGGATTTTTTGGTGCCATATTTTGTGAGAATCAGCCCCAGATCACCTCAAATGGAGACACTGATGATTCTTGTGTTCATAAGTGCTTCTCTTTGGGGTTGTCTTGGTTGTGAGTTCTTCAACACACATATCACAGTCAGTTTCATATCATTTTAACATAACCAGCTACACCATAACTTTGTCACCAACATCACCCAAACACAAGCACTGACTTGAGTTATGAATTCAGTAAGTGCTTTTTGTTGGGGTAGTGTTGCTGACCTCTGAAGTCTAAGGATCCCTATAAGGAATATATTAGAACAATGATTCTAGATCATTTGTTACTGGGTGAAGAATCCTCTTTTGAACACGTTTAGCAGTCAGTAATATTACCCTAACTTGAGCATTGACTTGACTGTTGAATTCAGTAAGTGCTCCTTGTTGGGGCAGTTGAAATGACAAAAGCAACTGGATTTTTTGGTGCCATATTTTGTGAGAATCAGCCCCAGATCACCTCAAATGGAGACACTGATGATTCTTGTGTTCATAAGTGCTTCTCTTTGGGGTTGTCTTGGTTGTGAGTTCTTCAACAGAGTCAGTTTCACATCATTTTAACATAACCAGCTACACCATAACTTTGTCACCAACATCACCCAAACACAAGCACTGACTTGAGTTATGAATTCAGTAAGTGCTTTTTGTTGGGGTAGTGTTGCTGACCTCTGAAGTCTAAGGATCCCTATAGGAAATATTAGAACAATGATTCTAGATCATTTGTTACTGGGTGAAGAATCCTCTTTTGAACACGTTTAGCAGTCAGTAATATTACCCTAACTTGAGCATTGACTTGACTGTTGAATTCAGTAAGTGCTCCTTGTTGGGGCAGTTGAAAATGACAAAAGCAACTGGATTTTTTGGTGCCATATTTTGTGAGAATCAGCCCCAGATCACCTCAAATAGAGCCACTGGTGATTATTGTGTTCATAAGTGCTTCTCTTTGGGGTTGTCTTGGTTGTGAGTTCTTCAACAGAGTCAGTTTCACATCATTTTAACATAACCAGCTACACCATAACTTTGTCACCAACATCACCCAAACACAAGCACTGACTTGAGTTATGAATTCAGTAAGTGCTTTTTGTTGGGGTAGTGTTGCTGACCTCTGAAGTCTAAGGATCCCTATAAGGAAATATTAGAACAATGATTCTAGATCATTTGTTACTGGGTGAAGAATCCTCTTTTGAACACGTTTAGCAGTCAGTAATATTACCCTAACTTGAGCATTGACTTGACTGTTGAATTCAGTAAGTGCTCCTTGTTGGGGCAGTTGAAATGACAAAAGCAACTGGATTTTTTGGTGCCATATTTTGTGAGAATCAGCCCCAGATCACCTCAAATAGAGCCACTGGTGATTATTGTGTTCATAAGTGCTTCTCTTTGGGGTTGTCTTGGTTCTGACATGTTCCTTGATTGAATCCACTCCACAGAGCTGTTTGAAGAAATTACTTCTACAATTCAGAGACAAATTTCATTGAGTGATACACTTTAACTTAAGCAACTGTGTTTTTTAATGCTTTGAAATTACTTTATAGTTGGGTTGTCAATCTGATGGGATTGAATGCAACAGAGTTTTTCTCATCAACATCTCCATTTAGTCTTTATTATTACCTGAACACAGACACTAACTTTGTTTCTCAATACAGTAAGTGCTTTTTGTTGGGGCAGTTTTGCTGACCTCTGAATCTTCAGGTGTGTGAACTGTGTCATTTAAAAGGATCAGTAAGAGATTCACGTCAGTTTTGTTCACATTCTGCAAATGAAGTGCAAGACAATATATATGAGTTGGGGTGGAATTCTCACATGAACCCTACATGTAGATGACAGTTTTTGGAGACATGTAATGATTCTTGCTTTCTCACAAGCTGTCTTGGGGGTCTTTTTGCAGAAAGTGCCATTTGGAGAAGAAATTCAGTGCTAACTCTGCTTCTTTGATTGCTTTAAAGTACTCCTGATGGAGCTGCAATGGCAGGCCACCATGTGTAAATGAGTTGCATCAAGAAAACTCATTGGAGTCTAATTGACCGCTCGTCAACTTCTAATGGAATGCATGAATTTAAGATGACTGTTGTCCATCAAATACAAATAGCGCTATTGTTCATTTCGCAATGTCAAGATCAGTGAAACTTCAAGAAAAGAAGGCGGAGTTGGGTGGCAATGGCTTCAAACTACATTTAAGATGGGCAGATCTGTGCAAGAAACACCACTTGTGCTGCCACTGGGAAAGACAGCACAGAAAATGCTAGAAAGAAACATCTGGACTACGGAGAAGAGAGGAAGATTGCTCACTGCAAGTATGTGATATTGGCCCAACATGAGCTTTGAGTTTTGTCTGAATTAGGTAAGTGCTACTTGTTGGGGAGGTTGTACATGTCAAAAGCCACAAACTGTAACTGAAGAGAGACGGCATTAAAATCACGTTCAGATCACCTCAAATGGAGACACTGATGATTCTTGTGTTCATAAGTGCTTCTCTTTGGGGTTGTCTTGGTTGTGAGTTCTTCAACAGAGTCAGTTTCACATCATTTTAACATAACCAGCTACACCATAACTTTGTCACCAACATCACCCAAACACAAGCACTGACTTGAGTTATGAATTCAGTAAGTGCTTTTTGTTGGGTAGTGTTGCTGACCTCTGAAGTCTAAGGATCCCTATAAGGAATATATTAGAACAATGATTCTAGATCATTTGTTACTGGGTGAAGAATCCTCTTTTGAACACGTTTAGCAGTCAGTAATATTACCCTAACTTGAGCATTGACTTGACTGTTGAATTCAGTAAGTGCTCCTTGTTGGGGCAGTTGAAATGACAAAAGCAACTGGATTTTTTGGTGCCATATTTTGTGAGAATCAGCCCCAGATCACCTCAAATGGAGACACTGATGATTCTTGTGTTCATAAGTGCTTCTCTTTGGGGTTGTCTTGGTTGTGAGTTCTTCAACACACATATCACAGTCAGTTTCACATCATTTTAACATAACCAGCTACACCATAACTTTGTCACCAACATCACCCAAACACAAGCACTGACTTGAGTTATGAATTCAGTAAGTGCTTTTTGTTGGGGTAGTGTTGCTGACCTCTGAAGTCTAAGGATCCCTATAAGGAATATTAGAACAATGATTCTAGATCATTTGTTACTGGGTGAAGAATCCTCTTTTGAACACGTTTAGCAGTCAGTAATATTACCCTAACTTGAGCATTGACTTGACTGTTGAATTCAGTAAGTGCTCCTTGTTGGGGCAGTTGAAATGACAAAAGCAACTGGATTTTTTGGTGCCATATTTTGTGAGAATCAGCCCCAGATCACCTCAAATAGAGCCACTGGTGATTATTGTGTTCATAAGTGCTTCTCTTTGGGGTTGTCTTGGTTGTGAGTTCTTCAACACAGTCAGTTTCACATCATTTTAACATAACCAGCTACACCATAACTTTGTCACCAACATCACCCAAACACAGCACTGACTTGAGTTATGAATTCAGTAAGTGCTTTTTGTTGGGGTAGTGTTGCTGACCTCTGAAGTCTAAGGATCCCTATAAGGAATATATTAGAACAATGATTCTAGATCATTTGTTACTGGGTGAAGAATCCTCTTTTGAACACGTTTAGCAGTCAGTAATATTACCCTAACTTGAGCATTGACTTGACTGTTGAATTCAGTAAGTGCTCCTTGTTGGGGAGTTGAAAATGACAAAAGCAACTGGATTTTTTGGTGCCATATTTTGTGAGAATCAGCCCCAGATCACCTCAAATAGAGCCACTGGTGATTATTGTGTTCATAAGTGCTTCTCTTTGGGGTTGTCTTGGTTCTGACATGTTCCTTGATTGAATCCACTCCACAGAGCTGTTTGAAGAAATTACTTCTACAATTCAGAGACAAATTTCATTGAGTGATACACTTTAACTTAAGCAACTGTGTTTTTTAATGCTTTGAAATTACTTTATAGTTGGGTTGTCAATCTGATGGGATTGAATGCAACAGAGTTTTTCTCATCAACATCTCCATTTAGTCTTTATTATTACCTGAACACAGACACTAACTTTGTTTCTCAATACAGTAAGTGCTTTTTGTTGGGGCAGTTTTGCTGACCTCTGAATCTTCAGGTGTGTGAACTGTGTCATTTAAAAGGATCAGTAAGAGATTCACGTCAGTTTTGTTCACATTCTGCAAATGAAGTGCAAGACAAATATATATGAGTTGGGGTGGAATTCTCACATGAACCCTACATGTAGATGACAGTTTTTGGAGACATGTAATGATTCTTGCTTTCTCACAAGCTGTCTTGGGGGTCTTTTTGCAGAAAGTGCCATTTGGAGAAGAAATTCAGTGCTAACTCTGCTTCTTTGTATTGCTTTAAAGTACTCCTGATGGAGCTGCAATGGCAGGCCACCATGTGTAAATGAGTTGCATCAAAAAACTCATTGGAGTCTAATTGACCGCTCGTCAACTTCTAATGGAATGCATGAATTTAAGATGACTATTGTCCATCAAATACAAATAGTGCTATTGTTCATTTCGCAATGTCAAGATCAGTGAAACTTCAAGAAAAGAAGGCGGAGTTGGGTGGCAATGGCTTCAAACTACATTTAAGATGGGCAGATCTGTGCAAGAAACACCACTTGTGCTGCCACTGGGAAAGACAGCACAGAAAATGCTAGAAAGAAACATCTGGACTACGGAGAAGAGAGGAAGATTGCTCACTGCAAGTATGTGATATTGGCCCAACATGAGCTTTGAGTTTTGTCTGAATTAGGTAAGTGCTACTTGTTGGGGAGGTTGTACATGTCAAAAGCCACAAACTGTAACTGAAGAGACGGCATTAAAATCACGTTCAGATCACCTCAAATGGAGACACTGATGATTCTTGTGTTCATAAGTGCTTCTCTTTGGGGTTGTCTTGGTTGTGAGTTCTTCAACAGAGTCAGTTTCACATCATTTTAACATAACCAGCTACACCATAACTTTGTCACCAACATCACCCAAACACAAGCACTGACTTGAGTTATGAATTCAGTAAGTGCTTTTTGTTGGGGTAGTGTTGCTGACCTCTGAAGTCTAAGGATCCCTATAAGGAATATATTAGAACAATGATTCTAGATCATTTGTTACTGGGTGAAGAATCCTCTTTTGAACACGTTTAGCAGTCAGTAATATTACCCTAACTTGAGCATTGACTTGACTGTTGAATTCAGTAAGTGCTACTTGTTGGGGAGTTGAAATGACAAAAGCAACTGGATTTTTTGGTGCCATATTTTGTGAGAATCAGCCCCAGATCACCTCAAATAGAGCCACTGTGATTATTGTGTTCATAAGTGCTTCTCTTTGGGGTTGTCTTGGTTCTGACATGTTCCTCAAACACTATCACAGTCAGTTTCACATCATTTAACATAACCAGCTACACCATAACTTGTCACCAACATCACCCAAACAAGCACTGATTGAGTTATGAATTCAGTAAGTGCTTTTTGTTGGGGTAGTGTTGCTGACCTCTGAAGTCTAAGGATCCTATAAGGAATATTAGAACAATGATTCTAGATCATTTGTTACTGGGTGAAGAATCTCTTTTGAACACGTTAGCAGTCAGTAATATTACCCTAACTGAGCATTGACTTGACTGTTGAATTCAGTAAGTGCTCCTTGTTGGGGCAGTTGAAAATGACAAAAGCAACTGGATTTTTGGTGCCATATTTTGTGAGAATCAGCCCCAGATCACCTCAAATAGAGCCACTGGTGATTATTTGTCATAAGTGCTTCTCTTGGGTTGCTTGGTTGTGAGTTCTTCATATCACAGTCAGTTTCACATCATTTAACATAACCAGCTACACCATAACTTTGTCACCAACATCACCCAAACACGAGCACTGACTTGAGTTATGAATTCAGTAAGTGCTTTTTGTTGGGGTAGTGTTGCTGACCTCTGAAGTCTAAGGATCCCTATAAGGAATATATTAGAACAATGATTCTAGATCATTTGTTACTGGGTGAAGAATCTCTTTTGAACACGTTTAGCAGTCAGTAATATTACCCTAACTTGAGCATTGACTTGACTGTTGAATTCAGTAAGTGCTACTTGTTGGGGCAGTTGAAATGACAAAAGCAACTGGATTTTTGGTGCCATATTTTGTGAGAATCAGCCCCAGATCACCTCAAATAGAGCCACTGGTGATTATTGTGTTCATAAGTGCTTCTCTTTGGGGTTGTCTTGGTTCTGACATGTTCCTTGATTGAATCCACTCCACAGAGCTGTTTGAAGAAATTACTTCTACAATTCAGAGACAAATTTCATTGAGTGATACACTTTAACTTAAGCAACTGTGTTTTTAATGCTTTGAAATTACTTTATAGTTGGGTTGTCAATCTGATGGGATTGAATGCAACAGAGGTTTTCTCATCAACATCTCCATTTAGTCTTTATTATTACCTGAACACAGACACTAACTTTGTTTCTCAATACAGTAAGTGCTTTTTGTTGGGGCAGTTTTGCTGACCTCTGAATCTTCAGGTGTGTGAACTGTGTCATTTAAAAGGATCAGTAAGAGATTCACGTCAGTTTTGTTCACATTCTGCAAATGAAGTGCAAGACAAATATATATGAGTTGGGGTGGAATTCTCACATGAACCCTACATGTAGATGACAGTTTTTGGAGACATGTAATGATTCTTGCTTTCTCACAAGCTGTCTTGGGGGTCTTTTTGCAGAAAGTGCCATTTGGAGAAGAAATTCAGTGCTAACTCTGCTTCTTTGTATTGCTTTAAAGTACTCCTGATGGAGCTGCAATGGCAGGCCACCATGTGTAAATGAGTTGCATCAAGAAAACTCATTGGAGTCTAATTGACCGCTCGTCAACTTCTAATGGAATGCATGAATTTAAGATGACTGTTGTCCATCAAATACAAATAGTGCTATTGTTCATTTCGCAATGTCAAGATCAGTGAAACTTCAAGAAAAAGAAGGCGGAGTTGGGTGGCAATGGCTTCAAACTACATTTAAGATGGGCAGATCTGTGCAAGAAACACCACTTGTGCTGCCACTGGGAAAGACAGCACAGAAAATGCTAGAAAGAAACATCTGGACTACGGAGAAGAGAGGAAGATTGCTCACTGCAAGTATGTGATATTGGCCCAACATGAGCTTTGAGTTTTGTCTGAATTAGGTAAGTGCTACTTGTTGGGGAGGTTGTACATGTCAAAAGCCACAAACTGTAACTGAAGAGAGACGGCATTAAAATCACGTTCAGATCACCTCAAATGGAGACACTGATGATTCTTGTGTTCATAAGTGCTTCTCTTTGGGGTTGTCTTGGTTGTGAGTTCTTCAACAGAGTCAGTTTCACATCATTTTAACATAACCAGCTACACCATAACTTTGTCACCAACATCACCCAAACACAAGCACTGACTTGAGTTATGAATTCAGTAAGTGCTTTTGTTGGGGTAGTGTTGCTGACCTCTGAAGTCTAAGGATCCCTATAAGGAATATATTAGAACAATGATTCTAGATCATTTGTTACTGGGTGAAGAATCCTCTTTTGAACACGTTTAGCAGTCAGTAATATTACCCTAACTTGAGCATTGACTTGACTGTTGAATTCAGTAAGTGCTCCTTGTTGGGGCAGTTGAAAATGACAAAAGCAACTGGATTTTTGGTGCCATATTTTGTGAGAATCAGCCCCAGATCACCTCAAATAGAGCACTGGTGATATTGTGTTCATAAGTGCTTCTCTTTGGGGTTGTCTTGGTTGTGAGTTCTTCAACAGAGTCAGTTTCACATCATTTTAACATAACCAGCTACACCATAACTTTGTCACCAACATCACCCAAACACAAGCACTGACTTGAGTTATGAATTCAGTAAGTGCTTTTTGTTGGGGTAGTGTTGCTGACCTCTGAAGTCTAAGGATCCCTATAAGGAAATATTAGAACAATGATTCTAGATCATTTGTTACTGGGTGAAGAATCCTCTTTTGAACACGTTTAGCAGTCAGTAATATTACCCTAACTTGAGCATTGACTTGACTGTTGAATTCAGTAAGTGCTCCTTGTTGGGGCAGTTGAAAATGACAAAAGCAACTGGATTTTTTGGTGCCATATTTTGTGAGAATCAGCCCCAGATCACCTCAAATAGAGCCACTGGTGATTATTGTGTTCATAAGTGCTTCTCTTTGGGGTTGTCTTGGTTGTGAGTTCTTCAACACACATATCACAGTCAGTTTCACATCATTTTAACATAACCAGCTACACCATAACTTTGTCACCAACATCACCCAAACACAAGCACTGACTTGAGTTATGAATTCAGTAAGTGCTTTTTGTTGGGGTAGTGTTGCTGACCTCTGAAGTCTAAGGATCCCTATAAGGAATATATTAGAACAATGATTCTAGATCATTTGTTACTGGGTGAAGAATCCTCTTTTGAACACGTTTAGCAGTCAGTAATATTACCCTAACTTGAGCATTGACTTGACTGTTGAATTCAGTAAGTGCTCCTTGTTGGGGCAGTTGAAATGACAAAAGCAACTGGATTTTTTGGTGCCATATTTTGTGAGAATCAGCCCCAGATCACCTCAAATAGAGCCACTGGTGATTATTGTGTTCATAAGTGCTTCTCTTTGGGGTTGTCTTGGTTCTGACATGTTCCTTGATTGAATCCACTCCACAGAGCTGTTTGAAGAAATTACTTCTACATTCAGAGACAAATTTCATTGAGTGATACACTTTAACTTAAGCAACTGTGTTTTTTAATGCTTTGAAATTACTTTATAGTTGGGTTGTCAATCTGATGGGATTGAATGCAACAGAGGTTTTCTCATCAACATCTCCATTTAGTCTTTATTATTACCTGAACACAGACACTAACTTTGTTTCTCAATACAGTAAGTGCTTTTTGTTGGGGCAGTTTTGCTGACCTCTGAATCTTCAGGTGTGTGAACTGTGTCATTTAAAAGGATCAGTAAGAGATTCACGTCAGTTTTGTTCACATTCTGCAAATGAAGTGCAAGACAAATATATATGAGTTGGGGTGGAATTCTCACATGAACCCTACATGTAGATGACAGTTTTTGGAGACATGTAATGATTCTTGCTTTCTCACAAGCTGTCTTGGGGGTCTTTTTGCAGAAAGTGCCATTTGGAGAAGAAATTCAGTGCTAACTCTGCTTCTTTGTATTGCTTTAAAGTACTCCTGATGGAGCTGCAATGGCAGGCCACCATGTGTAAATGAGTTGCATCAAGAAAACTCATTGGAGTCTAATTGACCGCTCGTCAACTTCTAATGGAATGCATGAATTTAAGATGACTGTTGTCCATCAAATACAAATAGTGCTATTGTTCATTTCGCAATGTCAAGATCAGTGAAACTTCAAGAAAAAGAAGGCGGAGTTGGGTGGCAATGGCTTCAAACTACATTTAAGATGGGCAGATCTGTGCAAGAAACACCACTTGTGCTGCCACTGGGAAAGACAGCACAGAAAATGCTAGAAAGAAACATCTGGACTACGGAGAAGAGAGGAAGATTGCTCACTGCAAGTATGTGATATTGGCCCAACATGAGCTTTGAGTTTTGTCTGAATTAGGTAAGTGCTACTTGTTGGGGAGGTTGTACATGTCAAAAGCCACAAACTGTAACTGAAGAGAGACGGCATTAAAATCACGTTCAGATCACCTCAAATGGAGACACTGATGATTCTTGTGTTCATAAGTGCTTCTCTTTGGGGTTGTCTTGGTTGTGAGTTCTTCAACAGAGTCAGTTTCACATCATTTTAACATAACCAGCTACACCATAACTTTGTCACCAACATCACCCAAACACAAGCACTGACTTGAGTTATGAATTCAGTAAGTGCTTTTTGTTGGGGTAGTGTTGCTGACCTCTGAAGTCTAAGGATCCCTATAAGGAATATATTAGAACAATGATTCTAGATCATTTGTTACTGGGTGAAGAATCCTCTTTTGAACACGTTTAGCAGTCAGTAATATTACCCTAACTTGAGCATTGACTTGACTGTTGAATTCAGTAAGTGCTCCTTGTTGGGGCAGTTGAAAATGACAAAAGCAACTGGATTTTTGGTGCCATATTTTGTGAGAATCAGCCCCAGATCACCTCAAATGGAGACACTGATGATTCTTGTGTTCATAAGTGCTTCTCTTTGGGGTTGTCTTGGTTGTGAGTTCTTCAACACAGTCAGTTTCACATCATTTTAACATAACCAGCTACACCATAACTTTGTCACCAACATCACCCAAACACAAGCACTGACTTGAGTTATGAATTCAGTAAGTGCTTTTTGTTGGGGTAGTGTTGCTGACCTCTGAAGTCTAAGGATCCCTATAAGGAATATATTAGAACAATGATTCTAGATCATTTGTTACTGGGTGAAGAATCCTCTTTTGAACACGTTTAGCAGTCAGTAATATTACCCTAACTTGAGCATTGACTTGACTGTTGAATTCAGTAAGTGCTCCTTGTTGGGGCAGTTGAAATGACAAAAGCAACTGGATTTTTTGGTGCCATATTTTGTGAGAATCAGCCCCAGATCACCTCAAATAGAGCCACTGTGATTTTGTGTTCATAAGTGCTTCTCTTTGGGGTTGTCTTGGTTGTGAGTTCTTCAACACAGTCAGTTTCACATCATTTTAACATAACCAGCTACACCATAACTTTGTCACCAACATCACCCAAACACAAGCACTGACTTGAGTTATGAATTCAGTAAGTGCTTTTTGTTGGGGTAGTGTTGCTGACCTCTGAAGTCTAAGGATCCCTATAAGGAATATATTAGAACAATGATTCTAGATCATTTGTTACTGGGTGAAGAATCCTCTTTTGAACACGTTTAGCAGTCAGTAATATTACCCTAACTTGAGCATTGACTTGACTGTTGAATTCAGTAAGTGCTCCTTGTTGGGGCAGTTGAAATGACAAAAGCAACTGGATTTTTTGGTGCCATATTTTGTGAGAATCAGCCCCAGATCACCTCAAATAGAGCACTGGTGATTATTGTGTTCATAAGTGCTTCTCTTTGGGGTTGTCTTGGTTGTGAGTTCTTCAACACACATATCACAGTCAGTTTCACATCATTTTAACATAACCAGCTACACCATAACTTTGTCACCAACATCACCCAAACACGAGCACTGACTTGAGTTATGAATTCAGTAAGTGCTTTTTGTTGGGGTAGTGTTGCTGACCTCTGAAGTCTAAGGATCCCTATAAGGAATATATTAGAACAATGATTCTAGATCATTTGTTACTGGGTGAAGAATCCTCTTTTGAACACGTTTAGCAGTCAGTAATATTACCCTAACTTGAGCATTGACTTGACTGTTGAATTCAGTAAGTGCTCCTTGTTGGGGCAGTTGAAATGACAAAAGCAACTGGATTTTTTGGTGCCATATTTTGTGAGAATCAGCCCCAGATCACCTCAAATAGAGCCACTGGTGATTATTGTGTTCATAAGTGCTTCTCTTTGGGGTTGTCTTGGTTCTGACATGTTCCTTGATTGAATCCACTCCACAGAGCTGTTTGAAGAAATTACTTCTACATTCAGAGACAAATTTCATTGAGTGATACACTTTAACTTAAGCAACTGTGTTTTTTAATGCTTTGAAATTACTTTATAGTTGGGTTGTCAATCTGATGGGATTGAATGCAACAGAGTTTTCTCATCAACATCTCCATTTAGTCTTTATTATTACCTGAACACAGACACTAACTTTGTTTCTCAATACAGTAAGTGCTTTTTGTTGGGGCAGTTTTGCTGACCTCTGAATCTTCAGGTGTGTGAACTGTGTCATTTAAAAGGATCAGTAAGAGATTCACGTCAGTTTTGTTCACATTCTGCAAATGAAGTGCAAGACAAATATATATGAGTTGGGGTGGAATTCTCACATGAACCCTACATGTAGATGACAGTTTTTGGAGACATGTAATGATTCTTGCTTTCTCACAAGCTGTCTTGGGGGTCTTTTTGCAGAAAGTGCCATTTGGAGAAGAAATTCAGTGCTAACTCTGCTTCTTTGTATTGCTTTAAAGTACTCCTGATGGAGCTGCAATGGCAGGCCACCATGTGTAAATGAGTTGCATCAAGAAAACTCATTGGAGTCTAATTGACCGCTCGTCAACTTCTAATGGAATGCATGAATTTAAGATGACTGTTGTCCATCAAATACAAATAGTGCTATTGTTCATTTCGCAATGTCAAGATCAGTGAAACTTCAAGAAAAAGAAGGCGGAGTTGGGTGGCAATGGCTTCAAACTACATTTAAGATGGGCAGATCTGTGCAAGAAACACCACTTGTGCTGCCACTGGGAAAGACAGCACAGAAAATGCTAGAAAGAAACATCTGGACTACGGAGAAGAGAGGAAGATTGCTCACTGCAAGTATGTGATATTGGCCCAACATGAGCTTTGAGTTTTGTCTGAATTAGGTAAGTGCTACTTGTTGGGGAGGTTGTACATGTCAAAAGCCACAAACTGTAACTGAAGAGAGACGGCATTAAAATCACGTTCAGATCACCTCAAATGGAGACACTGATGATTCTTGTGTTCATAAGTGCTTCTCTTTGGGGTTGTCTTGGTTGTGAGTTCTTCAACAGAGTCAGTTTCACATCATTTTAACATAACCAGCTACACCATAACTTTGTCACCAACATCACCCAAACACAAGCACTGACTTGAGTTATGAATTCAGTAAGTGCTTTTGTTGGGGTAGTGTTGCTGACCTCTGAAGTCTAAGGATCCCTATAAGGAATATATTAGAACAATGATTCTAGATCATTTGTTACTGGGTGAAGAATCCTCTTTTGAACACGTTTAGCAGTCAGTAATATTACCCTAACTTGAGCATTGACTTGACTGTTGAATTCAGTAAGTGCTCCTTGTTGGGGCAGTTGAAAATGACAAAAGCAACTGGATTTTTTGGTGCCATATTTTGTGAGAATCAGCCCCAGATCACCTCAAATAGAGCCACTGGTGATTATTGTGTTCATAAGTGCTTCTCTTTGGGGTTGTCTTGGTTCTGACATGTTCCTTGATTGAATCCACTCCACAGAGCTGTTTGAAGAAATTACTTCTACATTCAGAGACAAATTTCATTGAGTGATACACTTTAACTTAAGCAACTGTGTTTTTTAATGCTTTGAAATTACTTTATAGTTGGGTTGTCAATCTGATGGGATTGAATGCAACAGAGTTTTTCTCATCAACATCTCCATTTAGTCTTTATTATTACCTGAACACAGACACTAACTTTGTTTCTCAATACAGTAAGTGCTTTTTGTTGGGGCAGTTTTGCTGACCTCTGAATCTTCAGGTGTGTGAACTGTGTCATTTAAAAGGATCAGTAAGAGATTCACGTCAGTTTTGTTCACATTCTGCAAATGAAGTGCAAGACAAATATATGAGTTGGGGTGGAATTCTCACATGAACCCTACATGTAGATGACAGTTTTTGGAGACATGTAATGATTCTTGCTTTCTCACAAGCTGTCTTGGGGGTCTTTTTGCAGAAAGTGCCATTTGGAGAAGAAATTCAGTGCTAACTCTGCTTCTTTGTATTGCTTTAAAGTACTCCTGATGGAGCTGCAATGGCAGGCCACCATGTGTAAATGAGTTGCATCAAGAAAACTCATTGGAGTCTAATTGACCGCTCGTCAACTTCTAATGGAATGCATGAATTTAAGATGACTGTTGTCCATCAAATACAAATAGTGCTATTGTTCATTTCGCAATGTCAAGATCAGTGAAACTTCAAGAAAAAGAAGGCGGAGTTGGGTGGCAATGGCTTCAAACTACATTTAAGATGGGCAGATCTGTGCAAGAAACACCACTTGTGCTGCCACTGGGAAAGACAGCACAGAAAATGCTAGAAAGAAACATCTGGACTACGGAGAAGAGAGGAAGATTGCTCACTGCAAGTATGTGATATTGGCCCAACATGAGCTTTGAGTTTTGTCTGAATTAGGTAAGTGCTACTTGTTGGGGAGGTTGTACATGTCAAAAGCCACAAACTGTAACTGAAGAGAGACGGCATTAAAATCACGTTCAGATCACCTCAAATGGAGACACTGATGATTCTTGTGTTCATAAGTGCTTCTCTTTGGGGTTGTCTTGGTTGTGAGTTCTTCAACAGAGTCAGTTTCACATCATTTTAACATAACCAGCTACACCATAACTTTGTCACCAACATCACCCAAACACAAGCACTGACTTGAGTTATGAATTCAGTAAGTGCTTTTTGTTGGGGTAGTGTTGCTGACCTCTGAAGTCTAAGGATCCCTATAAGGAATATATTAGAACAATGATTCTAGATCATTTGTTACTGGGTGAAGAATCCTCTTTTGAACACGTTTAGCAGTCAGTAATATTACCCTAACTTGAGCATTGACTTGACTGTTGAATTCAGTAAGTGCTCCTTGTTGGGGCAGTTGAAAATGACAAAAGCAACTGGATTTTTTGGTGCCATATTTTGTGAGAATCAGCCCCAGATCACCTCAAATAGAGCCACTGGTGATTATTGTGTTCATAAGTGCTTCTCTTTGGGGTTGTCTTGGTTCTGACATGTTCCTTGATTGAATCCACTCCACAGAGCTGTTTGAAGAAATTACTTCTACATTCAGAGACAAATTTCATTGAGTGATACACTTTAACTTAAGCAACTGTGTTTTTTAATGCTTTGAAATTACTTTATAGTTGGGTTGTCAATCTGATGGGATTGAATGCAACAGAGTTTTTCTCATCAACATCTCCATTTAGTCTTTATTATTACCTGAACACAGACACTAACTTTGTTTCTCAATACAGTAAGTGCTTTTTGTTGGGGCAGTTTTGCTGACCTCTGAATCTTCAGGTGTGTGAACTGTGTCATTTAAAAGGATCAGTAAGAGATTCACGTCAGTTTTGTTCACATTCTGCAAATGAAGTGCAAGACAAATATATATGAGTTGGGGTGGAATTCTCACATGAACCCTACATGTAGATGACAGTTTTTGGAGACATGTAATGATTCTTGCTTTCTCACAAGCTGTCTTGGGGGTCTTTTTGCAGAAAGTGCCATTTGGAGAAGAAATTCAGTGCTAACTCTGCTTCTTTGTATTGCTTTAAAGTACTCCTGATGGAGCTGCAATGGCAGGCCACCATGTGTAAATGAGTTGCATCAAGAAAACTCATTGGAGTCTAATTGACCGCTCGTCAACTTCTAATGGAATGCATGAATTTAAGATGACTGTTGTCCATCAAATACAAATAGTGCTATTGTTCATTTCGCAATGTCAAGATCAGTGAAACTTCAAGAAAAAGAAGGCGGAGTTGGGTGGCAATGGCTTCAAACTACATTTAAGATGGGCAGATCTGTGCAAGAAACACCACTTGTGCTGCCACTGGGAAAGACAGCACAGAAAATGCTAGAAAGAAACATCTGGACTACGGAGAAGAGAGGAAGATTGCTCACTGCAAGTATGTGATATTGGCCCAACATGAGCTTTGAGTTTTGTCTGAATTAGGTAAGTGCTACTTGTTGGGGAGGTTGTACATGTCAAAAGCCACAAACTGTAACTGAAGAGAGACGGCATTAAAATCACGTTCAGATCACCTCAAATGGAGACACTGATGATTCTTGTGTTCATAAGTGCTTCTCTTTGGGGTTGTCTTGGTTGTGAGTTCTTCAACACACATATCACAGTCAGTTTCACATCATTTTAACATAACCAGCTACACCATAACTTTGTCACCAACATCACCCAAACACGAGCACTGACTTGAGTTATGAATTCAGTAAGTGCTTTTTGTTGGGGTAGTGTTGCTGACCTCTGAAGTCTAAGGATCCCTATAAGGAATATATTAGAACAATGATTCTAGATCATTTGTTACTGGGTGAAGAATCCTCTTTTGAACACGTTTAGCAGTCAGTAATATTACCCTAACTTGAGCATTGACTTGACTGTTGAATTCAGTAAGTGCTCCTTGTTGGGGCAGTTGAAAATGACAAAAGCAACTGGATTTTTTGGTGCCATATTTTGTGAGAATCAGCCCCAGATCACCTCAAATAGAGCCACTGGTGATTATTGTGTTCATAAGTGCTTCTCTTTGGGGTTGTCTTGGTTCTGACATGTTCCTTGATTGAATCCACTCCACAGAGCTGTTTGAAGAAATTACTTCTACAATTCAGAGACAAATTTCATTGAGTGATACACTTTAACTTAAGCAACTGTGTTTTTTAATGCTTTGAAATTACTTTATAGTTGGGTTGTCAATCTGATGGGATTGAATGCAACAGAGTTTTCTCATCAACATCTCCATTTAGTCTTTATTATTACCTGAACACAGACACTAACTTTGTTTCTCAATACAGTAAGTGCTTTTGTTGGGGCAGTTTTGCTGACCTCTGAATCTTCAGGTGTGTGAACTGTGTCATTTAAAAGGATCAGTAAGAGATTCACGTCAGTTTTGTTCACATTCTGCAAATGAAGTGCAAGACAAATATATATGAGTTGGGGTGGAATTCTCACATGAACCCTACATGTAGATGACAGTTTTTGGAGACATGTAATGATTCTTGCTTTCTCACAAGCTGTCTTGGGGGTCTTTTTGCAGAAAGTGCCATTTGGAGAAGAAATTCAGTGCTAACTCTGCTTCTTTGTATTGCTTTAAAGTACTCCTGATGGAGCTGCAATGGCAGGCCACCATGTGTAAATGAGTTGCATCAAGAAAACTCATTGGAGTCTAATTGACCGCTCGTCAACTTCTAATGGAATGCATGAATTTAAGATGACTGTTGTCCATCAAATACAAATAGTGCTATTGTTCATTTCGCAATGTCAAGATCAGTGAAACTTCAAGAAAAAGAAGGCGGAGTTGGGTGGCAATGGCTTCAAACTACATTTAAGATGGGCAGATCTGTGCAAGAAACACCACTTGTGCTGCCACTGGGAAAGACAGCACAGAAAATGCTAGAAAGAAACATCTGGACTACGGAGAAGAGAGGAAGATTGCTCACTGCAAGTATGTGATATTGGCCCAACATGAGCTTTGAGTTTTGTCTGAATTAGGTAAGTGCTACTTGTTGGGGAGGTTGTACATGTCAAAAGCCACAAACTGTAACTGAAGAGAGACGGCATTAAAATCACGTTCAGATCACCTCAAATGGAGACACTGATGATTCTTGTGTTCATAAGTGCTTCTCTTTGGGGTTGTCTTGGTTGTGAGTTCTTCAACAGAGTCAGTTTCACATCATTTTAACATAACCAGCTACACCATAACTTTGTCACCAACATCACCCAAACACAAGCACTGACTTGAGTTATGAATTCAGTAAGTGCTTTTTGTTGGGGTAGTGTTGCTGACCTCTGAAGTCTAAGGATCCCTATAAGGAAATATTAGAACAATGATTCTAGATCATTTGTTACTGGGTGAAGAATCTTTTGAACACGTTTAGCAGTCAGTAATATTACCCTAACTTGAGCATTGACTTGACTGTTGAATTCAGTAAGTGCTCCTTGTTGGGGCAGTTGAAATGACAAAAGCAACTGGATTTTTTGGTGCCATATTTTGTGAGAATCAGCCCCAGATCACCTCAAATAGAGCCACTGATGATTTTGTGTTCATAAGTGCTTCTCTTTGGGGTTGTCTTGGTTGTGAGTTCTTCAACACAGTCAGTTTCACATCATTTTAACATAACCAGCTACACCATAACTTTGTCACCAACATCACCCAAACACAAGCACTGACTTGAGTTATGAATTCAGTAAGTGCTTTTTGTTGGGGTAGTGTTGCTGACCTCTGAAGTCTAAGGATCCCTATAAGGAATATATTAGAACAATGATTCTAGATCATTTGTTACTGGGTGAAGAATCCTCTTTTGAACACGTTTAGCAGTCAGTAATATTACCCTAACTTGAGCATTGACTTGACTGTTGAATTCAGTAAGTGCTCCTTGTTGGGGCAGTTGAAATGACAAAAGCAACTGGATTTTTTGGTGCCATATTTTGTGAGAATCAGCCCCAGATCACCTCAAATAGAGCCACTGGTGATTATTGTGTTCATAAGTGCTTCTCTTTGGGGTTGTCTTGGTTGTGAGTTCTTCAACAGAGTCAGTTTCACATCATTTTAACATAACCAGCTACACCATAACTTTGTCACCAACATCACCCAAACACGAGCACTGACTTGAGTTATGAATTCAGTAAGTGCTTTTTGTTGGGGTAGTGTTGCTGACCTCTGAAGTCTAAGGATCCCTATAAGGAAATATTAGAACAATGATTCTAGATCATTTGTTACTGGGTGAAGAATCCTCTTTTGAACACGTTTAGCAGTCAGTAATATTACCCTAACTTGAGCATTGACTTGACTGTTGAATTCAGTAAGTGCTCCTTGTTGGGGCAGTTGAAAATGACAAAAGCAACTGGATTTTTGGTGCCATATTTTGTGAGAATCAGCCCCAGATCACCTCAAATAGAGCCACTGGTGATTTTGTGTTCATAAGTGCTTCTCTTTGGGGTTGTCTTGGTTGTGAGTTCTTCAACACATATCACAGTCAGTTTCACATCATTTTAACATAACCAGCTACACCATAACTTTGTCACCAACATCACCCAAACACGAGCACTGACTTGAGTTATGAATTCAGTAAGTGCTTTTTGTTGGGGTAGTGTTGCTGACCTCTGAAGTCTAAGGATCCCTATAAGGAATATATTAGAACAATGATTCTAGATCATTTGTTACTGGGTGAAGAATCCTCTTTTGAACACGTTTAGCAGTCAGTAATATTACCCTAACTTGAGCATTGACTTGACTGTTGAATTCAGTAAGTGCTTGTTGGGGCAGTTGAAAATGACAAAAGCAACTGGATTTTTTGGTGCCATATTTTGTGAGAATCAGCCCCAGATCACCTCAAATAGAGCCACTGGTGATTATTGTGTTCATAAGTGCTTCTCTTTGGGGTTGTCTTGGTTCTGACATGTTCCTTGATTGAATCCACTCCACAGAGCTGTTTGAAGAAATTACTTCTACAATTCAGAGACAAATTTCATTGAGTGATACACTTTAACTTAAGCAACTGTGTTTTTTAATGCTTTGAAATTACTTTATAGTTGGGTTGTCAATCTGATGGGATTGAATGCAACAGGTTTTCTCATCAACATCTCCATTTAGTCTTTATTATTACCTGAACACAGACACTAACTTGTTTCTCAATACAGTAAGTGCTTTTTGTTGGGGCAGTTTTGCTGACCTCTGAATCTTCAGGTGTGTGAACTGTGTCATTTAAAAGGATCAGTAAGAGATTCACGTCAGTTTTGTTCACATTCTGCAAATGAAGTGCAAGACAAATATATATGAGTTGGGGTGGAATTCTCACATGAACCCTACATGTAGATGACAGTTTTTGGAGACATGTAATGATTCTTGCTTTCTCACAAGCTGTCTTGGGGGTCTTTTTGCAGAAAGTGCCATTTGGAGAAGAAATTCAGTGCTAACTCTGCTTCTTTGTATTGCTTTAAAGTACTCCTGATGGAGCTGCAATGGCAGGCCACCATGTGTAAATGAGTTGCATCAAGAAAACTCATTGGAGTCTAATTGACCGCTCGTCAACTTCTAATGGAATGCATGAATTAAGATGACTGTTGTCCATCAAATACAAATAGTGCTATTGTTCATTTCGCAATGTCAAGATCAGTGAAACTTCAAGAAAAAGAAGGCGGAGTTGGGTGGCAATGGCTTCAAACTACATTTAAGATGGGCAGATCTGTGCAAGAAACACCACTTGTGCTGCCACTGGGAAAGACAGCACAGAAAATGCTAGAAAGAAACATCTGGACTACGGAGAAGAGAGGAAGATTGCTCACTGCAAGTATGTGATATTGGCCCAACATGAGCTTTGAGTTTTGTCTGAATTAGGTAAGTGCTACTTGTTGGGGAGGTTGTACATGTCAAAAGCCACAAACTGTAACTGAAGAGAGACGGCATTAAAATCACGTTCAGATCACCTCAAATGGAGACACTGATGATTCTTGACACCATACATTTTGTCACCAACATCACCCAAACACGAGCACTGACTTGAGTTATGAATTCAGTAAGTGCTTTTTGTTGGGGTAGTGTTGCTGACCTCTGAAGTCTAAGGATCCCTATAAGGAATATATTAGAACAATGATTCTAGATCATTTGTTACTGGGTGAAGAATCCTCTTTTGAACACGTTTAGCAGTCAGTAATATTACCCTAACTTGAGCATTGACTTGACTGTTGAATTCAGTAAGTGCTACTTGTTGGGGAAGTTGACAATGACAAAAGCAACTGGATTTTTTGGTGCCATATTTTGTGAGAATCAGCCCCAGATCACCTCAAATGGAGACACTGATGATTCTTGTGTTCATAAGTGCTTCTCTTTGGGGTTGTCTTGGTTGTGAGTTCTTCAACACACATATCACAGTCAGTTTCACATCATTTTAACATAACCAGCTACACCATAACTTTGTCACCAACATCACCCAAACACAAGCACTGACTTGAGTTATGAATTCAGTAAGTGCTTTTTGTTGGGGTAGTGTTGCTGACCTCTGAAGTCTAAGGATCCCTATAAGGAATATATTAGAACAATGATTCTAGATCATTTGTTACTGGGTGAAGAATCCTCTTTTGAACACGTTTAGCAGTCAGTAATATTACCCTAACTTGAGCATTGACTTGACTGTTGAATTCAGTAAGTGCTCCTTGTTGGGGCAGTTGAAAATGACAAAAGCAACTGGATTTTTTGGTGCCATATTTTGTGAGAATCAGCCCCAGATCACCTCAAATAGAGCCACTGGTGATTATTGTGTTCATAAGTGCTTCTCTTTGGGGTTGTCTTGGTTCTGACATGTTCCTCGATTGAATCCACTCCACAGAGCTGTTTGAAGAAATTACTTCTACAATTCAGAGACAAATTTCATTGAGTGATACACTTTAACTTAAGCAACTGTGTTTTTTAATGCTTTGAAATTACTTTATAGTTGGGTTGTCAATCTGATGGGATTGAATGCAACAGAGGTTTTCTCATCAACATCTCCATTTAGTCTTTATTATTACCTGAACACAGACACTAACTTCTCAATACAGTAAGTGCTTTTTGTTGGGGCAGTTTTGCTGACCTCTGAATCTTCAGGTGTGTGAACTGTGTCATTTAAAAGGATCAGTAAGAGATTCACGTCAGTTTTGTTCACATTCTGCAAATGAAGTGCAAGACAAATATATATGAGTTGGGGTGGAATTCTCACATGAACCCTACATGTAGATGACAGTTTTTGGAGACATGTAATGATTCTTGCTTTCTCACAAGCTGTCTTGGGGGTCTTTTTGCAGAAAGTGCCATTTGGAGAAGAAATTCAGTGCTAACTCTGCTTCTTTGTATTGCTTTAAAGTACTCCTGATGGAGCTGCAATGGCAGGCCACCATGTGTAAATGAGTTGCATCAAGAAAACTCATTGGAGTCTAATTGACCGCTCGTCAACTTCTAATGGAATGCATGAATTTAAGATGACTGTTGTCCATCAAATACAAATAGTGCTATTGTTCATTTCGCAATGTCAAGATCAGTGAAACTTCAAGAAAAAGAAGGCGGAGTTGGGTGGCAATGGCTTCAAACTACATTTAAGATGGGCAGATCTGTGCAAGAAACACCACTTGTGCTGCCACTGGGAAAGACAGCACAGAAAATGCTAGAAAGAAACATCTGGACTACGGAGAAGAGAGGAAGATTGCTCACTGCAAGTATGTGATATTGGCCCAACATGAGCTTTGAGTTTTGTCTGAATTAGGTAAGTGCTACTTGTTGGGGAGGTTGTACATGTCAAAAGCCACAAACTGTAACTGAAGAGAGACGGCATTAAAATCACGTTCAGATCACCTCAAATGGAGACACTGATGATTCTTGTGTTCATAAGTGCTTCTCTTTGGGGTTGTCTTGGTTGTGAGTTCTTCAACAGAGTCAGTTTCACATCATTTTAACATAACCAGCTACACCATAACTTTGTCACCAACATCACCCAAACACAAGCACTGACTTGAGTTATGAATTCAGTAAGTGCTTTTTGTTGGGGTAGTGTTGCTGACCTCTGAAGTCTAAGGATCCCTATAAGGAATATATTAGAACAATGATTCTAGATCATTTGTTACTGGGTGAAGAATCCTCTTTTGAACACGTTTAGCAGTCAGTAATATTACCCTAACTTGAGCATTGACTTGACTGTTGAATTCAGTAAGTGCTACTTGTTGGGGAAGTTGACAATGACAAAAGCAACTGGATTTTTTGGTGCCATATTTTGTGAGAATCAGCCCCAGATCACCTCAAATAGAGCACTGGTGATTATTGTGTTCATAAGTGCTTCTCTTTGGGGTTGTCTTGGTTGTGAGTTCTTCAACAGACATATCACAGTCAGTTTCACATCATTTTAACATAACCAGCTACACCATAACTTTGTCACCAACATCACCCAAACACGAGCACTGACTTGAGTTATGAATTCAGTAAGTGCTTTTTGTTGGGGTAGTGTTGCTGACCTCTGAAGTCTAAGGATCCCTATAAGGAATATATTAGAACAATGATTCTAGATCATTTGTTACTGGGTGAAGAATCCTCTTTTGAACACGTTTAGCAGTCAGTAATATTACCCTAACTTGAGCATTGACTTGACTGTTGAATTCAGTAAGTGCTACTTGTTGGGGAAGTTGACAATGACAAAAGCAACTGGATTTTTTGGTGCCATATTTTGTGAGAATCAGCCCCAGATCACCTCAAATAGAGCCACTGATTATTGTGTTCATAAGTGCTTCTCTTTGGGGTTGTCTTGGTTGTGAGTTCTTCAACACACATATCACAGTCAGTTTCACATCATTTTAACATAACCAGCTACACCATAACTTTGTCACCAACATCACCCAAACACAGCACTGACTTGAGTTATGAATTCAGTAAGTGCTTTTTGTTGGGGTAGTGTTGCTGACCTCTGAAGTCTAAGGATCCCTATAAGGAATATATTAGAACAATGATTCTAGATCATTTGTTACTGGGTGAAGAATCCTCTTTTGAACACGTTTAGCAGTCAGTAATATTACCCTAACTTGAGCATTGACTTGACTGTTGAATTCAGTAAGTGCTCCTTGTTGGGGCAGTTGAAAATGACAAAAGCAACTGGATTTTTTGGTGCCATATTTTGTGAGAATCAGCCCCAGATCACCTCAAATAGAGCCACTGGTGATTATTGTGTTCATAAGTGCTTCTCTTTGGGGTTGTCTTGGTTCTGACATGTTCCTCGATTGAATCCACTCCACAGAGCTGTTTGAAGAAATTACTTCTACAATTCAGAGACAAATTTCATTGAGTGATACACTTTAACTTAAGCAACTGTGTTTTTTAATGCTTTGAAATTACTTTATAGTTGGGTTGTCAATCTGATGGGATTGAATGCAACAGAGGTTTTCTCATCAACATCTCCATTTAGTCTTTATTATTACCTGAACACAGACACTAACTTCTCAATACAGTAAGTGCTTTTTGTTGGGGCAGTTTTGCTGACCTCTGAATCTTCAGGTGTGTGAACTGTGTCATTTAAAAGGATCAGTAAGAGATTCACGTCAGTTTTGTTCACATTCTGCAAATGAAGTGCAAGACAAATATATATGAGTTGGGGTGGAATTCTCACATGAACCCTACATGTAGATGACAGTTTTTGGAGACATGTAATGATTCTTGCTTTCTCACAAGCTGTCTTGGGGGTCTTTTTGCAGAAAGTGCCATTTGGAGAAGAAATTCAGTGCTAACTCTGCTTCTTTGTATTGCTTTAAAGTACTCCTGATGGAGCTGCAATGGCAGGCCACCATGTGTAAATGAGTTGCATCAAGAAAACTCATTGGAGTCTAATTGACCGCTCGTCAACTTCTAATGGAATGCATGAATTTAAGATGACTGTTGTCCATCAAATACAAATAGTGCTATTGTTCATTTCGCAATGTCAAGATCAGTGAAACTTCAAGAAAAAGAAGGCGGAGTTGGGTGGCAATGGCTTCAAACTACATTTAAGATGGGCAGATCTGTGCAAGAAACACCACTTGTGCTGCCACTGGGAAAGACAGCACAGAAAATGCTAGAAAGAAACATCTGGACTACGGAGAAGAGAGGAAGATTGCTCACTGCAAGTATGTGATATTGGCCCAACATGAGCTTTGAGTTTTGTCTGAATTAGGTAAGTGCTACTTGTTGGGGAGGTTGTACATGTCAAAAGCCACAAACTGTAACTGAAGAGAGACGGCATTAAAATCACGTTCAGATCACCTCAAATGGAGACACTGATGATTCTTGTGTTCATAAGTGCTTCTCTTTGGGGTTGTCTTGGTTGTGAGTTCTTCAACAGAGTCAGTTTCACATCATTTTAACATAACCAGCTACACCATAACTTTGTCACCAACATCACCCAAACACAAGCACTGACTTGAGTTATGAATTCAGTAAGTGCTTTTTGTTGGGGTAGTGTTGCTGACCTCTGAAGTCTAAGGATCCCTATAAGGAATATATTAGAACAATGATTCTAGATCATTTGTTACTGGGTGAAGAATCCTCTTTTGAACACGTTTAGCAGTCAGTAATATTACCCTAACTTGAGCATTGACTTGACTGTTGAATTCAGTAAGTGCTACTTGTTGGGGAAGTTGACAATGACAAAAGCAACTGGATTTTTTGGTGCCATATTTTGTGAGAATCAGCCCCAGATCACCTCAAATAGAGCCACTGGTGATTATTGTGTTCATAAGTGCTTCTCTTTGGGGTTGTCTTGGTTGTGAGTTCTTCAACAGACATATCACAGTCAGTTTCACATCATTTTAACATAACCAGCTACACCATAACTTTGTCACCAACATCACCCAAACACGAGCACTGACTTGAGTTATGAATTCAGTAAGTGCTTTTTGTTGGGGTAGTGTTGCTGACCTCTGAAGTCTAAGGATCCCTATAAGGAATATATTAGAACAATGATTCTAGATCATTTGTTACTGGGTGAAGAATCCTCTTTTGAACACGTTTAGCAGTCAGTAATATTACCCTAACTTGAGCATTGACTTGACTGTTGAATTCAGTAAGTGCTACTTGTTGGGGAAGTTGACAATGACAAAAGCAACTGGATTTTTTGGTGCCATATTTTGTGAGAATCAGCCCCAGATCACCTCAAATAGAGCCACTGGTGATTATTGTGTTCATAAGTGCTTCTCTTTGGGGTTGTCTTGGTTGTGAGTTCTTCAACACACATATCACAGTCAGTTTCACATCATTTTAACATAACCAGCTACACCATAACTTTGTCACCAACATCACCCAAACACAAGCACTGACTTGAGTTATGAATTCAGTAAGTGCTTTTTGTTGGGGTAGTGTTGCTGACCTCTGAAGTCTAAGGATCCCTATAAGGAATATATTAGAACAATGATTCTAGATCATTTGTTACTGGGTGAAGAATCCTCTTTTGAACACGTTTAGCAGTCAGTAATATTACCCTAACTTGAGCATTGACTTGACTGTTGAATTCAGTAAGTGCTCCTTGTTGGGGCAGTTGAAAATGACAAAAGCAACTGGATTTTTTGGTGCCATATTTTGTGAGAATCAGCCCCAGATCACCTCAAATAGAGCCACTGGTGATTATTGTGTTCATAAGTGCTTCTCTTTGGGGTTGTCTTGGTTCTGACATGTTCCTCGATTGAATCCACTCCACAGAGCTGTTTGAAGAAATTACTTCTACAATTCAGAGACAAATTTCATTGAGTGATACACTTTAACTTAAGCAACTGTGTTTTTTAATGCTTTGAAATTACTTTATAGTTGGGTTGTCAATCTGATGGGATTGAATGCAACAGAGGTTTTCTCATCAACATCTCCATTTAGTCTTTATTATTACCTGAACACAGACACTAACTTCTCAATACAGTAAGTGCTTTTTGTTGGGGCAGTTTTGCTGACCTCTGAATCTTCAGGTGTGTGAACTGTGTCATTTAAAAGGATCAGTAAGAGATTCACGTCAGTTTTGTTCACATTCTGCAAATGAAGTGCAAGACAATATATATGAGTTGGGGTGGAATTCTCACATGAACCCTACATGTAGATGACAGTTTTTGGAGACATGTAATGATTCTTGCTTTCTCACAAGCTGTCTTGGGGGTCTTTTTGCAGAAAGTGCCATTTGGAGAAGAAATTCAGTGCTAACTCTGCTTCTTTGTATTGCTTTAAAGTACTCCTGATGGAGCTGCAATGGCAGGCCACCATGTGTAAATGAGTTGCATCAAGAAAACTCATTGGAGTCTAATTGACCGCTCGTCAACTTCTAATGGAATGCATGAATTTAAGATGACTGTTGTCCATCAAATACAAATAGTGCTATTGTTCATTTCGCAATGTCAAGATCAGTGAAACTTCAAGAAAAAGAAGGCGGAGTTGGGTGGCAATGGCTTCAAACTACATTTAAGATGGGCAGATCTGTGCAAGAAACACCACTTGTGCTGCCACTGGGAAAGACAGCACAGAAAATGCTAGAAAGAAACATCTGGACTACGGAGAAGAGAGGAAGATTGCTCACTGCAAGTATGTGATATTGGCCCAACATGAGCTTTGAGTTTTGTCTGAATTAGGTAAGTGCTACTTGTTGGGGAGGTTGTACATGTCAAAAGCCACAAACTGTAACTGAAGAGAGACGCATTAAAATCACGTTCAGATCACCTCAAATGGAGACACTGATGATTCTTGTGTTCATAAGTGCTTCTCTTTGGGGTTGTCTTGGTTGTGAGTTCTTCAACAGAGTCAGTTTCACATCATTTTAACATAACCAGCTACACCATAACTTTGTCACCAACATCACCCAAACACAAGCACTGACTTGAGTTATGAATTCAGTAAGTGCTTTTTGTTGGGGTAGTGTTGCTGACCTCTGAAGTCTAAGGATCCCTATAAGGAATATATTAGAACAATGATTCTAGATCATTTGTTACTGGGTGAAGAATCCTCTTTTGAACACGTTTAGCAGTCAGTAATATTACCCTAACTTGAGCATTGACTTGACTGTTGAATTCAGTAAGTGCTACTTGTTGGGGAAGTTGACAATGACAAAAGCAACTGGATTTTTTGGTGCCATATTTTGTGAGAATCAGCCCCGATCACCTCAAATAGAGCACTGTGATTATTGTGTTCATAAGTGCTTCTCTTTGGGGTTGTCTTGGTTGTGAGTTCTTCAACACACATATCACAGTCAGTTTCACATCATTTTAACATAACCAGCTACACCATAACTTTGTCACCAACATCACCCAAACACGAGCACTGACTTGAGTTATGAATTCAGTAAGTGCTTTTTGTTGGGGTAGTGTTGCTGACCTCTGAAGTCTAAGGATCCCTATAAGGAATATATTAGAACAATGATTCTAGATCATTTGTTACTGGGTGAAGAATCCTCTTTTGAACACGTTTAGCAGTCAGTAATATTACCCTAACTTGAGCATTGACTTGACTGTTGAATTCAGTAAGTGCTACTTGTTGGGGAAGTTGACAATGACAAAAGCAACTGGATTTTTTGGTGCCATATTTTGTGAGAATCAGCCCCAGATCACCTCAAATAGAGCCACTGATGATTCTTGTGTTCATAAGTGCTTCTCTTTGGGGTTGTCTTGGTTGTGAGTTCTTCAACACACATATCACAGTCAGTTTCACATCATTTTAACATAACCAGCTACACCATAACTTTGTCACCAACATCACCCAAACACAAGCACTGACTTGAGTTATGAATTCAGTAAGTGCTTTTTGTTGGGGTAGTGTTGCTGACCTCTGAAGTCTAAGGATCCCTATAAGGAATATAGTAGAACAATGATTCTAGATCATTTGTTACTGGGTGAAGAATCCTCTTTTGAACACGTTTAGCAGTCAGTAATATTACCCTAACTTGAGCATTGACTTGACTGTTGAATTCAGTAAGTGCTACTTGTTGGGGAAGTTGACAATGACAAAAGCAACTGGATTTTTTGGTGCCATATTTTGTGAGAATCAGCCCCAGATCACCTCAAAGGAGACACTGATGATTCTTGTATTCATAAGTGCTTCTCTTTGGGGTTGTCTTGGTTGTGAGTTCTTCAACACACATATCACAGTCAGTTTCACATCATTTTAACATAACCAGCTACACCATAACTTTGTCACCAACATCACCCAAACACAAGCACTGACTTGAGTTATGAATTCAGTAAGTGCTTTTTGTTGGGGTAGTGTTGCTGACCTCTGAAGTCTAAGGATCCCTATAAGGAAATATTAGAACAATGATTCTAGATCATTTGTTACTGGGTGAAGAATCCTCTTTTGAACACGTTTAGCAGTCAGTAATATTACCCTAACTTGAGCATTGACTTGACTGTTGAATTCAGTAAGTGCTACTTGTTGGGGAAGTTGACAATGACAAAAGCAACTGGATTTTTTGGTGCCATATTTTGTGAGAATCAGCCCCAGATCACCTCAAATGGAGACACTGATGATTCTTGTGTTCATAAGTGCTTCTCTTTGGGGTTGTCTTGGTTGTGAGTTCTTCAACACACATATCACAGTCAGTTTCACATCATTTTAACATAACCAGCTACACCATAACTTTGTCACCAACATCACCCAAACACAAGCACTGACTTGAGTTATGAATTCAGTAAGTGCTTTTTGTTGGGGTAGTGTTGCTGACCTCTGAAGTCTAAGGATCCCTATAAGGAATATATTAGAACAATGATTCTAGATCATTTGTTACTGGGTGAAGAATCCTCTTTTGAACATGTCAGTAATATTACCCTAACTTTTGACCATTGACTCTACGTGACATGTAGTTTCAACAAAATGTAACGTTAAAAGATGCTCTCTTTGGGACTGTGAGCTTCACTTTATCCGAGCTGCTGAGGTTAACGTGTGTACGGTGGATAGACAAAGTCTACACACCCCTTTTAAAATGACAGGTTATGATGTGAAATAAGATAAATCATGTAACAACTTTTACACACCTTTAATGTGACCTATAATGTGAACAATTCAATAGAATAACAAACTGAAATCTTCGAGGGGGAAAAATTAAAAATAAAAACCCTCAAATAATCTGATTGCATAAGTGTGCACACCCTTAGACAAATACTTTGTTGAAGCACCTTTTGCATTTGCTATTAGCATGGCACATCGTGACGTGGTATATTTGCCCACTCTTTGCAGAAGTGCTCCAAATCTGTCAGATTGGTGAGGACATCGCCTGTGCACAGCCCTCTTCAGATCACCCTACAGATGTTCAATTGGATTCAGTTTTTTTCAGTTTGGAGGGATTTCCAGTTCCTGGTAAAGTCACAGTTGCTATATTTTCTCCACTTAATGATGACAGTCTTCACTGTGTTCCATGGATATCTAATGCTTTGGAAATTCTTTTGTACCCATCTCCTGACTTATGTCTTTCAACCATGAGATCTCTCTGATGCTTTGAAAGCTCTCTGTGGACCATGGCTTTTGCTCGGAGATGCAACTAAGAAAATATCAGGAAAACCCTACTAGAACAGCTGAACTTTATTTGTGATTAATCAGAGTCACTTTAAATGATGGCAGGGGTGTAATGACTTCTAGTTAACCTGAGTTTGAATGTGATTGGTTAATTCTGAACACAGCCACATCCCCAGTTATAAGAGGGTGTGCACACTTATGCAACCAGGTTATTGTAAGGTTTTTATTTTAAATTTTTCCCCCTCAAAGTGTTCAGTTTGTTTTTCTATTGAATTGTTCACACTATAGGTCACATTAAAGGTGGAAAAAGTTCTCATTATTTTACATCATAAGAACCTGGCATTTTAACAGGGGTGTGTAGACTTTTTCTATCCACTGTATTTGTGGCGAGATCTTTGTAGGGCTCAAGTTATACTGTCCCATCCAAAAGTATAGGAACGGTAAGGTAAATTCCTGTTTTTGTTGTTCACTGAAGACAAATAGATTTTTGATATTTGTTAAATCGATTCATAATCGCTCACATCCGCATTGCCATGCATCTAAGAATCAATTTTTTTTCTCCCACCCCTATAGTTAATGCTGACATTAGTCTCGTAATGACTTTTTTTTCTAGACATGTCAGAGAGCAGATATGTGCGATAGATTTGTATATGTGTAGAATGTTTTGAACAGAAAACCTACTGAAACAGAGGAGCTATTAAAGTGCAGGAGTTTAACTTAACTTAATTAAAATCAAATACATTTATCATTGAGGTGAAAAGGTGCCAGGTCTAGACATTACTTCCCCAATCAAAAGACACAAACAAGGAGGGGAGACTAAATTGTGTTTTGACTCAGAAGGGATTTTATTCAAATGAGAAATGTTGATCTGCAGAAGAATACATATTTAAAAGCACTAGCTACAGAATGCCTAAGGACCTCACTGCATTATATGCTATTATTTCTTATATTTAGAATTTTCACGTGCAGAATGAATTTTGTGTTTCCTTTTACATAAATAGACATTTCCACCAAACATTGATGCAGAAATTTTCTCAGAAATGCAAGCAATTTAAGTGTTTAACGCATAAAATCTTTAGTGCGAGGTCCCCCATATCCCCCAAATGTAACCCATAAATTCACAAGAATGAAAGAACACAATCTCTGTTTGACACACAGTTTCTGATGGAACACTCCCAAACACCAGGTTAGGTTTGGTCTCCCAATTTAGGCTATCATGTCTGGAGGATGGCAAGTGACTTAATTATTATTGTCCATGATTACTGACTTGGCTTTTCATGAGTTTGGCTGCAATTTTTAATGACTGCGGACAAATCCATTTTGTGATTTATACGCTGCAATGAAATACACAAACTTAATTTTTTTATTTTCAAAAAGATGACAAACTGACAAATATGTAAAAAGAAAAGAGTAAATATCAATTAACAGCATTTAGATGGAAATGAAGATGTCAGAAGTAAGAGTAGTTGTAGGAAAGACAACAAACAAAAAAATGATTATGTATGTCAACTACACTTTAGTTGATTTTTTCGTCTGACGGAGAGGAGACTGCACATTCCACTGCCGCACTCCAGGAGCTCTGAAACACAGAAAAGAGCTCAGTTTTAAATCACACCTCCACAGGAACACTCTTTACACATTACACTGTAAAGTTTCACCATTTACATTAAGGTAAACATTAAAAATGTAATTGAATAATATAATACAGATATTTTATATTTCTGTTATGGTCAACAAATCTCATGAATAGACCCAAAAAAGTTAGCCTCTCCATACTATCTGACATCCCTATCATGTGTGTGGCTTTCAGCTCAAAGCCTACTGGTTCCTACTGAGGATGCAAAAGTAATAAAGCCTGTAATTTCCTAGTTTTTAATCAAACATTAAGAGTTTGAGGACAGAACAGTATTACATAAAGTTCACTTTATTCGTTATTTTAATTTATTTCTATGTTCCCCTTTTTCATCATTGTCTGGGTACTCGCTGTGGGCCCCGTTTCCGGCCCTTTCCATTTCGGGTATATTTTTAGTAAATTCTGCATTCAATTTCATTGCTATGTGGATGTGTTACGTTGCCATTGTCATTTATAGTGATATGCTAATCAGGCTGTGTGGCTCCTTGTTGAAGATTGGTCTGGCCACTGCCAGCCCCACCTATATCCTGTTTGTCGTCCAAGGATGTCGATTGGAGCGGTACTCCTCCACTTCCTCCAATCCAGAAGCTGCCTGTCGTTGATGCTGATTGGAGCAGTGCTCCCCCACTTCCTCCAATCCCATAGCTGCCAGCAAGACCGCTCCCACTTCAAATAGGGTGCCATTCTGCTATTCCAGGCAGCTCTCATTCTTGTGATCAGCTTGCCTCATTGCCAGTTGTGTGATTATGATGACTGTGTTTGAGTGGAATTGTTTGTTAGCATTGCAGCCAATTAGTAGATTACCCTTGTGTTTGTTTTCCCCAACTTGAAGTATCAGTGGTGGGCTTAAACTGTGTTCTCACCTCAGAAACCAGAGGCCTGTACCACGAAGCAGGATTTGAGCTTATCCAGGTAACTTCGGGGTTAACCCTGGGTTTTCAGTACCAGGAGGTGGTTCACTTCTTACCGGGATTTTGCTGTATGGCTGTTCCAGATAAGAGATCAACTCTGTGAAAACACCGCCTACTGACCAATCAACTCTCTAGGAAAATGACATCACAATCTGTAGGAAATCCCACAGACTGTTTTAGCCAATAGGCTGCTTTATGTTTGCAGCGGTGATGTGGAGAAACTCTTGACTACAGCGATATAATCAGAGACTGATTAAAAGCCTTAGGCTATTGTTGCCTACAGGTTTTTACAGTACAGTAGGCTGAGCCTACCTACTGCTTTGAAATGTGTTTAATATTTCTTATTTGCTCCCAGTCCGTTTCACACACCCTGACTCAGCCGTTAAATTAAATAGGTTTTATTGGTCTTATGTGAGGCTGAATATTATGAGCAGTTTAGTAGGGATATTGAAATACTAAAATTTAATATGAACGTAGGCTATCTATTTTATGTTAGTATAGCTTTTCTTAGGCCTACTACAGAGACTGTAGTCATGTTCCGCCGGAAAGTGAGTTTTCATAAATGTTGAGATTCAGTCTTTCAGCCACTATTTGAGCACATTTTATGGCATTTCATTGCTTTATGAAGTTAATTTAGAACAATGTTTGGAACACTTTTGAGTGTGTTAAATAAATTAATCTAATTTTTGAAGTGACGACAGTTTTTTTAGTGAGGAGGAATGGCCTGTGTCTTTTATGTGGAAATGCCGACACACAGCTGAGCTGAAAAAATAAGGCTGATATTTTCATACAGCTCATAAGAACACTTTAAATTAACGCAATATTATAGACTACGCCTGTTCATTTAGGCATTCACACTGTCTGCAATTTTCTGTCCGAGTTGATAACCAGCTTCGTGGTACCGCTTATCCCGATCACGATAGTTAGGGTTAGTGAAGCCAGATAATGAAAACATATCCTGGGTATGTTGAACTCGCTTTATGGTACAGGCCCCAGGTCAGGGTTAGTTTAACACCGACTCTGTTTGCACACCTGCAGTTTCTCTTTGTTACTTTCACTAGGTTTAGGGGTGCTGCGCTTTTTGTGTTTAGTTTGAAGTAACCAGAGGGTTTTTGTTTCATGCTTTTGTTTTAGCTGTTAGTAATCTTGTTTCTAGAGATCTCCTTTTGTTATTGTTTTCAATTGTTTATGCAGCACCCACTTGCCTGTTTCTGTTGGTTGAAAACCCCTTTTGTTAAACTCTCTGTAAAATAAATAACTTTAATATACCAAAACCATGTTGCTTCCCTTTCCCCTCCGAGCTGGGTCGTAACAGGATGACTCCACAAAGCCTACTTCCCTTTCTGTTTATTGAAAATGAAATCTGTCACCAGGTTTTCCAGGACATTTTCCACATTCAAATGAATGGACACTTTTTCAACTCTTCTTTTCTAAACATTAATACTTACAACTACAAACTCCCTTCAAGCCTTCAAATGTGTCACATATTTTAAGGCAATATGAGGTGTATTTAGCTTTCATACTAATAAGACCCTTTCCCATGTTTCCAAGTCTACATAGTCCATCAGCTACTTTGTTTTGCAAACTTAAGCCAGCAATGCAGTTCAGTTCAAAGTCATCAATATAGCAATGGCTATATAACAGGAAGCTGGGGATGGGATGAAAACCTTCAACATTAACTGTATCTTAACTGGAAACTCTGTGTGAGGTGGTCGTAAAATACAATTCCTAGTAAGCTGAACCATTTGGGGGAATAAAATGTGACTCAGTAAAGGATTCTTTCTTGAGCACTACTTTTGAGTTGCCTCGCAATATGTTGCATTCCCTCGCTTTTCTTCTTCCATTCCTTCTGAGCTATAGCCGTGTCTACTCAGCTGCTCTCAGCGCAACACCCGAGTATGGATCAGCTTATTGAATTTTACTTTGAACCAGGCATTTCCTATGCAGCATTTCCTAGTCAAGAGGAAATGCAGACTACTGCTCAAAAGGCATATTTCTGTAGGCTACTTAATCTAAAGGACCAGATGTCAGTGAGGACACTCAAGCTCGAGTCTTCTACCAGAGGGTCACAGCCCCCAGTGCTCAGATTACCTCTGGTACCACTGTTGCTGAAGTGCGCACAAAAAACACACAATTTAAGATAATTTACAGCGCACAAAAAGATCCAGATTTAGGATAACACAACAGAGATTCTGTTTCTGCTACAGAATGCCTCAGATATGTTGTACAGTTTAATCAGGAATCATATTAATTAATACTTGCATGCAGTGCAATTTATTTTCATAAATAAGGCGAACAGGAGGAAAAATTACATTTAAATTGATGCCGTTTTCAGTGCGTCACTCGAGCAAATACAAGAGCAGAGTTTCATATTGTTCTCACATGTTCGTTGCCTTATCGAGCCAAATGCTGTGCGCCAGCACGTGGATGCGATGCGCTGCTTGCAAAAACACATATAACATAAATATAACTATGCTATTAACAACAAGTCATATTTCTTTTAACTCATCGGCAGCCTCATTAAGCAATCTTGGTTGTTGTACTTGCGGGTCCTGCTTAGTTATGATCTTCAATCTTCCCTTGCACCTGACGCGGACCTTGTTGACCCAGGCGACGTCCTAGCCGGTATGGCTCTTGTATTTGCGGTTTCACTCATGCCTGAGGTAGGCAAGTAGCATTTATATATATATATATAAACTTTTTCATTATTGTATTTTCTGCAGGAAAAGCAATTTTCTAGTTTTTAACTGTGCCTGTAAGGTTTCCTTGTGTACCTTGAAAATGAAAATTATGCATTTTATTTATTATTGCTCGTTTCAACTGCGGATAAATGCACATTTGTGCTCTAGCGAGTATTTGGGGGAAGTAGAACAATGTGTATGTTGGATTAGGGCTGGGCGATACGGCCAAAAATGTTAGCACGCTAAAAAAAATATAATTCGATGTCGATAATCATCATGATAAATGTCAAGTCATTATTTCTTTCAAGTTTAACGGCTGAAAGGAAATCCCTGACCTACTGTATTTGCTGTATTAGTGGGTTAATTTTTCATTCACAAATGCTGGTTTAGACAACAGATTTTACCATTTACTTAGATTACATTTTTGCTACTGTACATTACTTCAAACTACATGTGAAAGTTGACTGCAGAACCACAACTGCAACATAGAGTGCATGGAAGCACTGAGAAAAATAGTGCACTTACTGTTGATCATTTGACCGCACATGAAGAACAGTGGTCTCCCCAACACCACCTGAGGACACAGCAACCACAGATTAATAAACCAAAACTTGTTGAAACCTGCATACCTCACAGTTTGAAGGATTGTTGTAGCTCAAAGGAATTTCGATTGATTTGTAACGAGAAAGGAAAGTCATACTCAATAACTGCTGCCTGAACATCTGATTAGAGAGATTGAGCGACAAGTCAGTGTAGCTTACTTGTTCCTCTGTCACTGAAGATCGCGCTGACTCCTTCATCAAAAGTTAAGTTGACATTTACACCTACAAGGTGGAGGACAGACAGTTCGGGTTTGGGGGAAAAGTTATTCTCAGTAACGGAACATGAAAAATCTGCACCACATAGAGGAGATAAAGAATGCACTGAAATGTTAAATCAGTTAAAGGTAGAGGAGGAGGAGGAGGAGGAATGCATTGAATATCAGGTGTGTGATGGGGGATGTGTTGCAGAGGTTTGGACAGCGACATGGGCTTGTACCTTTTGGTGTGCTGATGGCTCTGTCATTCACAGCTCCTTTAGGCATCACTGCAAACATAAATCAAATAGTCAATCAGACCAGAGTGCTGAAAAAACTTAGTCATCAGAGTGGATCAAATTGAAAACTAAGCGTTTTTGATCATCAAATCAGGAATGATATCAAATAATTTAATTACATCTTTAATCAAATTTATATTATTTCTGCAATTTAAAAAAATCCTTTCTAAAAGGAATTTTAGATTAAACTGATTAAAGTCCTAAAAACGGTGCAGAAGTAGCCAATAGAACAAGCGAGCCATCACGATGTAGCCCCTCCTCTCCTGTCCCTTCTCACCAGAGCTCCGCATACACGCGGAGTAGAGCTAGCGGAGTGTAGATTACACAAGTTGACCATAACTACACCTGTCACTGGAAGTAAGTGAAGCAAAACAGCAGTACTAGTAAAATGCTGATACTGCATCAGTACAACAAGCAGGAACGTGCCCCAAGTGATATTTTAATCTGCTCAGTCTCATCTACCGGAGCTGTTTTTACACAAGCACATGTGCTAGCTCAGCTAATAGCTAGTTATAAAAAAGCTAAATCTCTGTCTGTAGCCTGTTTAGCTGAGATGCTACGTACCTTAAAATTTAGCAACTCCTTGTAAACTCAGCTGCTCATTGACATGAAATACCTCCTATCTGAAGCAGCACAGGGAGGAGGAGGACTGAAACTAACTGCTGTCTTCTTTCTAAACTTCACTCAGTATTTTGATGTCAAGGAATATAGTTTATTTTACATGTTCCATTTGTTTACAGTGAGATACGGATTTTATATTGTTACTTTGCTGCTGTAAACTTTACTTTTGTTGCTGCTCTGAAAACAGTTATAATATATTAAATTTGATAACTGTTCTGAATTATTCTTTTTTAAATAACATTTTTAAAGGACAATCATTTAGTGATAAAAAACAACAATGAGATAAGAGATAAAGAACAGAACCAATAAAATCCTAACAATAAAAAATAAATACAATTTAAATGGCAGCAGGTAAAGACAAAGTTTATGATAATTTATCACTCATCGTTAACAAGTCTCTCATCTCTGGGATGGATCTCGAATTCATTTAATTTACTATTTTAAAGATTAAACATGACAGTTAACTTTAATCTTGTTATTTTCAACAAAAGGTTTGTGCTGGAGTTTGTGTTATTCAAAATTTTTACACCACACAGTCTAATTGGTTACTAATAATCGGTATCAGCCTGGAAAAAAAACATATCAGTCAATCCCTAAAGTCCATGCGCGCTCCCTAGCCTCTTGCCTACCAATTGTGAACTAAGCGACTAAGACACCACTAACACCAAAAAACAACCAGCTCAACACAGACCCCAACACAATCTCATACTTACATGTATGAAACAAACAAAAGTTTTATGGCCTGAAGCCCGTCAGGCCAAACAAGAATCAGATTGATCAGTAAAACATTTGTTTTGGAGATAAAAACGACCCATAGTTGGCTTTCATCCTATTGGGTAGGTAAACTAACATTACTGCAAAGCATTTGCAGTGTTTTAGTTGGCTCAAGTTAGATATCTTCCCGGTTAACGCCAACCAGTTGCTAATGTTATCCGGTGCAAAATACTATAGTCATATGGCTTTGCACATTACCTGCCAACGCAATCCATACACTATCCTGTGTACCACCGGTATTATGTCAAAGTGTTGATTTTAGCCTGCAAGAAATGTTGACAGTACAAAGCAAATGTGGAGCGATCTGTTTATGCTAGCCTATAGTGATGCAGGGCAGAGGCAGCCAGCTATGTTTGCACAGATCTGCTGCTGTTTGCTTTGTAACATTTAACTCAGATTTATTTTTGTTTTACTGCAATATGATACTCAGGTACACAGCTTCTCCACCGGTCTCAGTCACCGTAACTGAAGTGAACCACATAATTACAACAATGCAACATAACAGAAGGACAACAGAGTGGAAGACCCATTCACTACAGTTACAT
>NW_024042806.1:0-25498 GCF_014851395.1 Micropterus salmoides | reverse complement strand
TCAAAAGATGAGTATGAGACAAGAGTTCAGAATTTCAGCTTTTATTTCCTGGTATTCACATCTAGATGTGTTAAACAACTCAGGACATATCACCGTTTGTATTAGACCACAGCATTCTTAGGTGAGCAAAAATAATGGAACAAATAATTTTAAAGTAAATAACACTTAATATTTGGTGGCATAACCCTTGCTTGCAATAACTGCCTCAAGCCTGCGACCCATCGACACCAAACTGTTGCATTCTTCATTTGTGATGCTATTCCAGGCTTTTACCGCAACTTCTTTCAGTCCTTGTTTGTTTCGGGGGGTTTCTCCCTTCAATCTCCTCTTAAGGAGGTGAAATGCATGCTTGGGTTAAGGTCAGGTCATTGACTTGGCCAGTCTAAAACCTTCCACTTTTTCCCCCTGATGAAGTCCTTTGTTTTGTTGGCAGCGTGCTTTGGGTCATTGTCCTGCTGCATGATAAACTTCCTCCCGATTAGTTTCAATGCATTTCTCCGTAAATTGTCAGGCAAAGTGTTTCTGTACACTTCTGAATTTATTCTGCTGCTACCATCATCAGTTACATCATCAATAAATATTAATGAGCCTGTTCCAGAAGCAGCCATGCACGCCCAAGCCATGACATTACCTCCACCATGCTTCACAGATGAGCTTGTATGCTTTGGCTCATAAGCAGTTCCTTTCTTTCACCATCACTTTGCTAGAGATTAATCTTGGGCTCAGTCCATAACATTGGGTTGCTCTTTTGCGGGCTGTTGTTTTCCTTGGCCGACCTGTTCGACGGTGGTATGTCCTGAGTTGTTTAACACATCTAGATGTGAATACCAGGAAATGAGAACTCTTGTCTCATACTCATCTTTTGATCTTAAACCCAAATGTCTTCAGTGAACAACAAAAACAAAGGAATTTGCCTTACCGTGCCAATACTTTTGGAGGGGACTGTATGTGCCCCAGAAGATGATTCCAAAATATTTTGATGGCCTATTGACCCTTTGTCATGCACCACCAGCGTTTTTAACATTTTACTCCGTTGTAATTAGGGATGCACGCTAATTATCGATCAGATAAATAATCGGCCGTTATTCGGGAAGCAGTGCAAGCAGTGAGAGCCAAACAAACATGACATTGATGGTTCAGATGCTGTTCACTGTCTTCGGGGGAAGACGGCTCTACTGCAGTATGGCATCAATCCTTCCTCCTGTCCTCCTTCTCCTCACTCTCTCTGCTGTGATTCACTGCCGGTAACACAAGGTTTCCACAGCTCCTTAAAAAGTCTTAAAAGGTCTTAAAATAAAATTAAGGTCTTAAATCGCGTTTCAAGTTTCTACAGAATTGGTTTAATTGGCACGACTTGTCTCCTGAGACATAACGTTACATTATAAGACCTGCTAGACTTGATAGCAGTATCGATAAGCTCGGACCTTTGGAACCGGGTCCTTATAGAACCAGGTCTCGATCCCCATCCTTAAGTATAATTGACTGTTTCAATAGGGGGGATGGTTGTAGGGCATTTTAAGCATTCCTAACTTGCCTTCTCTCATCTAAAGAATTCACAGTCACAACTGGGTATGAAAACCACAAGGCTGCAACAAGATACAGCCACAAGATGGAACAGTACATTTTGCAAGCTGAGGAGTTTTCTGGAGCAGAACCAAGCGCCGGCAGCATATGGAGCAGTCTATGAGTTACTTGCATCTCTAAGTGCATACCGGAGGGCTCTTATTGAAAACATGTTGACTATTCTTGATGCATGTGAACAGCTGACTAGAGTATTAGCTCAGCACACAGCAGCAGACGTGATCCCCTCCATCAAAGCATTAAAGCGTCTTTATAATTTCCAATTAATTTATAATCAGTAGGAAAAAAAATCCATGATGTGCATCACTAATTGCAATGTTTCTTGAAAACTTGGGATTTCTGTGAAATTTATTGTAGATCTTCTTGTCCCCATGAGGAGGAATTATATTTTGTGATGACCATGCTTTCCACTTTGTTGTTGGGCACAGACCACAGGGTTGCAGATATTCATTAAGCTATGATTTGCTACCTGCCTCTAAGTTGGACCTGACCAGCTTGAGTTATAAAGTGTATTGCTCAGTGGTTCCAGTGCACAGGTCTATGCCACACTTTTTTAGTCTTGGGGATCGGTACATGTACCAACATTTTTCTCTCCCAGAGCTCAAAATAAGCTATAATAATGATAATAAGCTAATATATCTGCAGTGGTTTGATAGGTTTGTTGATCAATAACACTGACTCAGCAGTTGCTTCACTACCCGCAGATATTTGGCTTTGAAAAACACTCTTTCCAGCCTTTACTACATCGTGACTACATCAGACATCCTCCAATCTCTGTTTAAGCGTTTCATGATGGAGCCTGCTGCTATGGGCAAGCAACACATTCTTATGTTACCTAACAAACTGCTTCTTATCACTTTACAGTTTTACTTGCCATGTCAGTTAAATGTCACCACGAGCTGTGCCAGAGACTTACAATGTTCACAACTATCATCTATATTTAAATCAGATCTATAGTTGTAGGTAAGTATCGGCTGTTTTCCGATATCATCCTGCTCATGTAAAAATATTTCTGCTTTAGTAGTGCTAGTTGTGAGACCCAAGCTTGCTCTCTGCTTACATAACATATTTTTGCATAATTCAGTGTGTTGAAAAACAGACCTCAATATCAAAACCAAGATGATCAGATGGCATTAAACATTTATCAACTAGATTTAAGAAAAAAAAGACCACCCCCTTCCATCTGCCTTTCAAAATAACTTTTATTTCCTTCAAATGTGGCTGCTATATATTCTTTAATTAGAAATGAGGACGGACCATCTGCATTCCTCCTGGCCTTTTAAGGTTCATGGTGAGTATTGATGGACTGCACTTAATCTTTAGCAAATATGTGCCTGGTATTTGCATACAGACAGCCTCCAAAGTTACGCTAAACTTCACACATGCAAGATATTTGTTTGCACATATGCCAACATGCTCATTACCCACACAACAGGTACCTGTGTGCACAAACCATCCCCAAAAATATACAACTTCATAAAGAAGGTGTACTGGATGGTGTGTTCAGTAGATTTTTTGAACAGAAATACTTAATTAGTGTGATAAAGGATCCAATAAGAAAAAAATTACATTAAAAAAGCTTGTTCTTTTAGTGTTGTGCATTTTTCATACTTATCTAATTCAACATATGACTCTTGTCCCTGATGGCGAATATAATTTGAGGCTTCTGTGTAGAAAACATTCCCTCTATCAGAGGAGTTGTTTTCCAGCCGTAGAGACTTTCTCAAAGCTGCAGCTGTTGTTTCATTTCTAACATCTTCCTGCATCTCAAAGGGATGAATTCCAGAGCAGTCGTTTGCATGTAGCTTTTACACTGTGCCATCTGTCAAGATTGTAAAAACCCCTCCCAGTTTCTAAATAATACCAAGACCTCAGCTAAAAACCTAAACTTCTAGCCACTTTAGCAGTGTGGGTCTATGGATGGCAATACCAGTCTATTGGTTGTTCGGTCCACCACTTTGGCCAAGACTGAAATATCTGAAAAACCAAGACATGGATTGCAGCCATCCATGGTCCCCAGAAGATGGGTTGGCATGAGCCTAACATGCAGTCGCCATGATAGGTAGCAGGTGTCTGAACTGAACACCTGCATGAATATAATTGAACATTACTAGCCACAGAGCTGAGAATGACCCAATGATTGTGAATCATATTACAAACAGCTCATGCCAATCAGCCATTACACGTGATTTCAGAGCACCGTCTGAACTACCGTAACAATGTGCTTCATATTTATAGATCCTCTCTCCAGTGCCATGATCAGGTCAAAATTTCAATACGTCCAATACAATAAGTTTAGTGCTAACTAGCAAATGTTAGTAAGTAAGAAAGATAAATCAAAATGATGTTTAATTTTCTATACACTTCCTCCTGATCTTTCTTCACATCCTCCCATAGCAAGGTTAACATTAATTACAGATTTTTTTGTGCTCACAAGATAAACTTTTTGGAGGCTTTCACTTTTTTTATCTCTACCTTAGACATATCAGTGCCTCTCAGTCTCCTTTAATTAGGTGTCTTATTAGACTAACTCCCTGAGCAGAGAAACACTGACTTGATCTCCGTTATCATGTTCAATTGATTAGAACTGAAAGCAGGCCTGATGTCACCTCTTAGATTGTCATTGATCGTTTTTGTCTTTATCAAACAACAAGAGAACAAAACACTGTTTCTACTCCGCTCAATGGACTCTTTCTCTTTCGTTGCACACCTGCTCTTCACAGCTAGATGTCTGATAATTTGATTCAGATTCTGCGCTCCCTTTTGTTATACCGTGATGTCTTGTAAGTTGGAATTTCTTGGGTTGGTTTCAAGAAAGAGCAGCTTGAGAAGCAGGGGTTAATCAGCAAGTTACGCTTTTCTAGAAACCTGCATTAGCTCTTGCCATTGAAATAGTCCCCAGAGCTGTTTTGGAATTTAAAGTTTCTAATAGATGGCATGTCTTGTAGTCTGTATAATGTATATCACATATATGCTATGTAGATTTCTACCTTCTGGCCTTTCCCAATGTAAAACCAGTGCACGTTCCTATTTCCCTCTTGGAAGAATGACGGTCCTAAAACTCTCACCACCGGCTATTTTCACATGACGGATGTTTATGACAAGGATGGTGATCCACATATTTCTACATGCACATGCGCGCATCCTGAATAGACACTAACTGGACTAACAAACATGTACGGACACACCCACAGCAGACAAAGTGGATGACATTACAAAGAAGATAATTCATTGTTATGGTTTTCCCAAACCAGCTGACGCGCCCATTTCCAGCTTGCAGGCCTGTCGGGATTTATAATAGGATGCTTATCATTATGCAGCAATGCCAAGGAAAATAGGCACATTTTGTAAATTAAATTTACACAGAAAGGACAGCGAAAATCAACCAGCTGTCAAGCGTATTCTGGTTTAGATTTATGTAGGCATAGGGTACATTTCTTACCCATTTTACATTGGTTTTTGACATGTTCTGAAGTTTCCTTTTACTAAAATAGTCATACCATTTTTTTCTCAGTACCCAGTGTCCACTTTGATTAGACGAGGGAAAAGGTGGAGGAAAAAACCTTTGCAACCCAGAAGCAGCATGACAGGACTTACATGAAAAGAAAAAACTATGTTAAACCTATACTCCAGCCCTCTGTCAGGGACTTAGAGTCTGTACATTGTATCGAAGAACTGTGAGTTCCCCAACACTCCCTAGACTCTACACACTGTTCTGTACCTCTGTCTCTTTTTGTAAAGTAAATCTTTAGTGGGGAGCAATGTGGACTCTGGATGAGGGACAAGAATGCCAAAAAAACCTTAAACCATGAATCCCACCTTGTCAACCATTTCATATTTAAACCTCACAAGTAAATCATTTGAGAGTTAAAGTAGCCTGTCCTGACAATTGAAAAAGGCATAGCTGTACGCCCTGTCTTGTTCTCTCCACCAAACACTTGCATCTCCTTGTGACTTGATTTGTGAGGGGTAAAATCACTTTTTGAGACAGAGTTTTAAAAAGGAGCTTCGGAAATCTGCAGGGATTTAAGGGGCGCAATTAAATCACAGGTGTGCGGTGTATATTATTAGTTGCTTGACAGATGATTCAGGTCGAATTGCATCAGCTGCATTTGTTAGTTTGCTGAGCCAACGTTGTGAGCTACCACCGATGCGTTCTGGGACCTATCCATCTCTTTTCAATAGTTTCAATGTACAGGTGGCCTGTTGTCCTTCTCTAACTATCTCTTCTCCCTTGCTCCTTTTCTGTCCTCTGTGCTTTTCTGTAGTACCCTCCGTCTCCTTTCGCCAATGCCCACCACTCAGCATTTACTGCTACTGTGATCTGACCCAGTGTCTCTCTCCCTCTCTCTGCAGTGCCACTGCAGCTCCATCAATCTTGCACATGCACGCGCGCACACACACACACACACTGAGCAATTCAGAGCTTATCGAGTGAAGACAAAGATGGCTCTGTGATAGACACACAGGGAGAAGTGTGTGTTACTTACACACACGCATGCACGCACACACATTCAGACCTTCCAATTAAGAGAGGACGTAGAAGAAAATGGGTGCATGCTCACATCTGCATGCATGTGTCTGTGCATGTACACTTACGCACGCAAGTCAGTTTCTATGTTTTTGTCTCTATGTGCATGTCTTGTGTTACTGTAGAGTGTGTTTGTGTTTGTGTGTGTGGTAAATTTGTGTTAACACAGGGACTTGAGAAGAAGCTTCCTGAGACGCTTGATTAATAAACACACTTATCAAACACACATACACAGCATCATATTACTGGATGCTCAATTGCATTGAAAGTTGGACATTTCAAATTGGTGAGCCCTCAGAGCCAGTGTTTACTGCTCGTTTTTGACAAGTATTATTCTCCACTCAAGTAATGAAATAGGCATATTTGTAGAAAATCAAATGATGAATGGCAATTCATAATATAAAAAAAACCAAATTGAAATATTCTTGAGATTCCATACAGTGGGTATTCATACACTGAAAAGGCAATAAGTAAATCCACAAAGAGACATTTATTACATTTGTGCATCCACAATGAAAATTGGTTCAGAGCATGGTTCAGTTACAATAAACGACTTTCAGTTAGTGGATGTTGAGACCATTAACTCCAGACCCCTAATAGCATCACAGAGGCTTTCATTTCATGCCTTTTCCATGTGGAAAATGCCAGGGAGAAATTGCCGTTTCTTGCATAGTGGGACTAATTTCACATGAAAGGCAAAATATCTCAGGACAATATTGCCAGCTAATGATATACCATGCTGTTAATTAAAGAATTTCACCATGTCTCGACTAGAGAAAGAGAGCCGCAAAACCACTACAACATCAGAATAGTTTTTATTTCTTTACATAAGGAGGGAAAAATTCATATTGTTCAGACGTTACTGCCTTTAATCATTAACAAAAACTAGCAAGACTGTAATTTGCTTATTTTTAATAATTTAGTGCTATTTTTCAAAGCCTCAAACTGAAGCTACTTGTTCCATTTTATGGTGTGTGTTTTACAGATTGCACGGTTGCACTTTTAATGAGCAGTGAGACAAACTACTCTTCACATTGGTTTCCCCTCAGAGTTGTATTTCAGAATGAATCACCTTTAATTACCAAAAAAAAAAGTTGGGACATAACAAGGTAATATTTCTGTTAAAAATGAATGTCTGCACAAGACTTTGAAAGATGTTCATGCATTGTCAATATTTTAGGTTTGTTATGGCTTCTCTAAGTCTCTCTCTGTCATTGTCTTTGATGGTTTTTCTGTTTATTTTTAAGTCTGTCAGAGATTTTTTTTTTCTCTGCATTGCTCTGTAATGCCCAAGATGCTCTAGTCATGGTCATTGCTTGACGTCTAGTTGTGTGTTTCTGCGGATGTGACTGCTTATGTACAGTGTTGTGGGGTTTTTTTTGGGACTGTGCACGTAGCCATAGCCACATAAATAAGCTCTACATGTTGCCACCTCACCATATGTTCTTTCCCTTAGGCCTGGCACACACTTTTAACGACACCACGGCGTGCCTTGATGCGGTCGTGCATGCATGCATTCCTACTGTGACCTTACAGCGGGGATAACTGCACTGACCCACAATTTTATGGCCCTGACCGGGAACAGCTCCAATCTGTGACCCTCTCCATGCTCAGCTGAGCTGTGTGGTCACTATAAAACTGATTGGCTCAACAAGTGTGGTCGAAAAGGCCGCCAGAAAGAAACATCATTTTTTGAAGACTAACCAGATTGGGCTTTAAGTTTGTAAGTCATTTTTTTAGCTGTAGTGTTAAATGGTGATTCAATCTGGTTTAGATTTTTACTTTCATCAAACAATTACCTAGCAGGCTTTCACTTGTCTGATCCACTCTCCTTTGTTGGACTATTGGAGCTATAATGAAGTCTACTGATATTAAGATATTGTTTATGGAATCCAAATAGTTCCAGCTGTTGGTGTACATTAATGTAAAAGCCACTGGATGGCTTTTATTGTGAAGAAGCTAGAGGAACTTTTGAGTTGGTCACCAAGATTAATGGCCAACATATTAACTGGTCTACATCAGTATAAGGACGCTTTTCCTCCATGGCATATCAGTTTGGAATATTTTAATAAGGCGATGTCAAAAGAAGATCAAGCAGCCACAGTGAGACGTTAGATGAAGAGGTGCAGGTGACAGACTGTTGCTTTAAAGCGTACGTCAAACCTCACACGTCATCAAAGTAAACAACACCTTCTACTGTGTCCTCCAGTCATGTGGGAAAGGACCCATGTGGCGTCTGCATCATGGAATCAAATCACTGTTACTCACGCCCCTGCACTCACGCAGAGCAGCTATCCTGAGTTTTTCAGCCGTATGGAAATCCAGCTGAGTCTCCTCTGTTTAAACTGGATGATGAGAAAAGGGACCTAAAAAAGACAAGTACTAGTGCTGCTCTAGCTTTTGTGTATGTGCATCCTTATTTGAGCGCATTGGTTATTCATTGTTAATTTGTTCAATGTTCTCCCTTTCCATCTCCTTTTGTAATTTATCTAACTCTTATAATAATTTCTTGTTACACTGTTCCTCTCCTCCCCATGCACAATTTTCTTGCTGTCTTATGATATATTTCTCCATCCCTCACATGCGCCACTTCTCCTCTTCTGAGCATTTCTTCTTTTTCCTACCTCTGCCTCTTCAGGGCCCCTCAGAACAAATCCATTTCCTCCATTGCCTGCTTCTGAAAATAATTACCCTAAGATGTAAGATGGGGAGAGAGGGTGACATGGAGAGGGATAAAATGGCCATTGATGCCAGGCAGTATGACAGGATAGGCGAAAGAGTGTGAGGAAAAATCAGGGGGCAACCGGGCTGAGAAATGAGGGAAACACAGAGATAAGAGAAACGAATATATGAGAACGGAGGAGAAAAACTTCAAGAAAGAAAACTAGAGAGGAGCGTCAGTGTGAAAACTCAGAGCCTTCCCATATCGCCTCAACTGTACAGTGTTTCAGGAACAAATTTAGCCAATTTCTAATCCTCTCCATTAGCAGCAAAGGTAATAATCTCATCTGAGAGCAGCGGGTACTGTTAACGTCCCTTGCTCCAGAAACATCAGCTAATACATGATAAGCAAACACAGTTAGCGCTTTATTGCCATAGCACAAACAAAGCTAACCGCCGTAAGCCTCATTTTGTATTGCTTGGCCATGAGCAATGCTAATTCCTGTTAACACTGCCAGGTATTACTGACACAGAGAACAATGCTAAATCCCTGTTAGCGAACCCCAGCCACTGCAGGGGCTTAGCACAGCTTGGGTTTCCATTAGCCTTGCAGTATAGATGTACACACACACACACACACACACACACACACACACACACACACACACACACACACACACACACTCAACCCTCTCATTCCCATTAACCTGAGGGAGCCCTACGTGGCTGGGAGAGAGAACCCTAATTTGTCAGCCTGCCGTGGGTCTTGGAGCTGAAGGTCGTTAGCAAATAGAGTTCACCTCTAATTACTGCTGGACTTCCGTTAGCATGAGTGTGCATATGTGTGTGCGCGCACCCCTATTCTATATGTAAGTGCATGAGCGTGAATGTGCATGCAACGTCAAACACTCAAATATGTGTGTGTACTTGCGTGTGTGTTTTTTATTTGTGCACCGTTGCTGCATTCATGTCTGGGTATCAGCAGCAGAGTCTTCACCACAATTTAGTGGCCTCAGACTGAACTCAGATTATTCACAATTTTTAATTATGTTAGTCCAATGATACAAGGCTTCATGTCGCACCCTTCGATATTCATTTCTTCCTTGTCAGCATTTCCCCCCTATTTGCCTTTCTGTTTCTATGTCTATGCATGTCTCTCCTCAACTGTGGTGACTTGCTCTCTGCTTGCCTCCCTTCCTTCATTCCTCCTCTTCTCTCTCTGATTTGAGTGCGGCACATCTGGTGAAAACAGGGCTTATTGATTATATCATTATATAAGCTATCAAACTTGTACAGTCCTCCGCGCCCTCCTTGTTCTCACTTCTGCCAGCCCTGAGTCCAAGATAAAAAGAAAACAACTCAAGCCGTCAGAGTACTTGTGAGGTCTGACTAAATCACTTAACACTGATTATAAACAAACGTCAACAATTCAAATGATTTATTCTTAGAGGTTTAGTCTGATGATGTATGAGATAGCGAGATAAGAGTCAGAGATGAAGGTCTGCTGTGGTGCGGCACCCTAAAGCCCTCGTTTATATTCAATATTCTGCTCAAGGACACTTCAGCGGGGCGGTTGCTGGATGACAGAGAGACTTCAATCTGGATCCTCTGTTTGAAGGACAGTGTCTTCAGTGGGCCACTATGCTGTCAACTTTAAGAATTTATCTTTTGTCTAAAAATGAACTAATCCACAAATTGGGCAACTTTTTGAACCAGGATTTGGTTCTAGTAGCTGATCCCATTTTGTTTTTCAAGTAGTTTTTTGCTTTTCTTACTGGGATTTGCCTCAAAAGTTAAAAAAGAGTCAGCTATTTTATCTTTCCCCACCCTTTCTTTCTTTTTTTTAGCAAAGACAAATAAACAAAGCATTCAGGTGGCAGGATTCTCATTTTCAGCCGGCGCTGTCACATTTGCTGGTTAAAATGACAAACAGTGTACGCAACAGATTATATTAGCTGTAGCTAATTAAGAATAATTCCATATAAGGAATGTGCCCAGAGGCCAAAACAAATCTTTTTGTTGGAGAAAGAAACACCAGTTTCCAACACCACACCATGACTGTGTGGTTTTGCAGTTCAGCCAGAACAACAGTGGTGCGTTTTCCGTGGTGAAATGTTGTTGATGATTGCATCGCATCAGTTACTTCATTAAAAATCCTCTAGGTTAAACTTTCATGAATATCATATCAATCATTTAAGCATGTCAATTTAGTAGTTCTGATTCAGCCCTTCCAGTATTTGGAGCAAAGTAGCTTGTGGAAAATATGGTGTGCCAGTGTAAGTAGACAGTATCTGTTTCAGTGTGTCAGATACAAAGGGTAATTACAAATCTCAAATTTCTTAAAAAAAAAACCTTAATAAATTTAAAATATGATTGTTAAAGGATTCTGATAAGCACAATTTGATATTGGATTTAGATGTTTTTCTGAAGCTCCAATTCTATACCGCTTTATGTGTCTTAGCGTTTTGGCAAACTTGACAGTTTTTTCCTGTCTTTGCGGCCCACTAACCTCTCCTCAGTTTCCTGTAAGGCAAACCAGACATATTGGACATCAGCATGGGACTATTTTAAAAAGAAGTTAATTGGATCTGTGCATAATGTACCTCTGTAGACACAAGTGCATGCATGTGTGATTTTAACACACATGCCTCGCTACTCCTTTTCACCCTTCCTCTCTCGTCCCCTGTCCCTGTGTTCGTCTTTTTACTGCCAGTCAGAACATATTGTTTCTCAGCATGGCAGAGTTTAGGGCTGACAAAGGGGTGGAGGGCAGTGGAGAGAGTGATATTATGGGCTTCAGTTGCCAGATTGGCAGCAAATCATCTTTATAAGCACACAGGAGAGCAGAGCTCACGATTTCCTCCTGACTTCCCGACTCAGGCCCGTCCAGGCCACACAAACAGCCACAGTGATTTACTGATTGCTCTGATATTGACTCATGGTGCAGGTATTCACAGTGGGGGGAAATGGACACAAACTGTGTATGTTTTTATAATTTAGTATTTCAGTATTTTTTCAGTTTGTCTGTTTCCCTTACCTGTTTCTGTTATAATTTGTGGTATACTTCTGATATATATATATATAAGTTCAAATCTTACATTCACATGCGCCATAATAGACACACTAAATTATGATTGTACACTGGAAAATGATGAGGACATGCTGTACAGTTGTATATTTGGTCATTTGTGCATGTCCACACACACAGACAGGGAAATACAAACATATTTGTGTTGTGTGAAATTTGATCGGTGTAGTTTTCCCCTATTTATGATGTACCAGAGACAATTTCACACATGGGATCTCATGCTACAATTTCTCATTGCTGTGTTATGGGAGGAGGTGAGTGCCTGTGTGTTTGTGTCTGCCTGCATGCTGGTACCTCTGCATGGCATGTGTGCGTGAGTGTGCAACTTGATATTACAGACTGGCAAAAGTTACATTTATGAAAAGCGAACCAAGCAACCCGCCACTATTTATAACCAGTATACTGGAAGATTCCAGCTAATTAATTTTAAATGTCCTCTGAGAGTGGACTGCATAGCTCCAAGTGAAGTGATATTTTTGCTTTGGTCAAACTGCTCCTCAAAAAGCCTGATCTGGACATTAGTGGCCGTGCCAAGTACAGGCCTATCTCAGATCACATTTTTTTAAGTAAGTAAACCTCTTGAGAAGATTGTATTTGACCAATTACAAGGTCTACTGAATTCCAAAAATATATTAGATGAATTCTGGACCAACCATAGCACTCAACCTGCTCTATTAAATGAGAAGAATTACAACTGATTCAAACTATGTGGCTGTCCTCTTCTAGCTAGATTTTAGTATTGCATTCGATACAATTGATCATGTTATATTAATCAATAGACTTGAGAAGGTTAGGTCTCTCTGGCACAGTGCTTGACTGGTTTCTCTTTGGTGACTTTGAATACGGTGTTGCTCAAAGAAGCATTCTTTGTCCTATTCTTTCCCGATATATGCTCCCTCTGGGCAACATAATGTCAAGTATGTACTATATCTCTGTTCTGTTGGACGACCCCAGTTCTAAGAATGCTATTTTTTACATGTCTTACTGATATTAATATCCGGATGAGTTAAAACTTATTTTTTTAAATGAAAAAAAATATTATTTGTTGGTCCAAAAGTGTAAAGGCAGAGGCAAGAGTCAGTGTTTGCTAGCCTGTCTAAGCAAATCAAAACATATTATGATTTGAGAGTTATTTGAGACTCAGATCTTGATTTCATTACCCATTTATACCATTTTAACCAAGTATGATGCTAAAATGTTGGTACATAATGTATTAAAGCCGCTTAGATTATTGCAACTTTGTCTTTACTGGTCTCCCTAAAAAGTCTAAAAATGACTGGTAATTCAAAACGCTGCTGCCAGGATTTTAACAAAAACAAGAGATCACATTTCCCATCTGCTGACTATCTGTATCTACAGTAAGTCCTTTTACTTATTTACAAAGCCTTACATAATCTAGCACCCTCATATATATATATATATATATCTGTGACTGCCTCTCATTTTGTGTCCCAACAAGAACACTCAGATCTTCCACCGCCTTTCTGTTAGAAATTCCTAAAGTGTCCCACAAGAAATCTAGTGAGGCTGCTTTCTGTTTTTATGGCCCTAAACTATGCAACACCCTGCCCTTGGATATTAGGACAGAAAACTCCCTTGGTATTTTTAAAAATATATTAAAGACTATATTTATTTACTATATATATTATATTTTTAACTTGACGTTTAATTTGGGTTGACTTTGCTGAAATTATTATTTATTATAATGTGTTATCACATTGTTTCTTTCTTTCTTTCTTTCTTTTATTGCCATTTCTTATTCTTTAGTTATTGATAGTTTGGCTGCACTTTTTCATGAATGTGCTATACAAATAAAGTTATTATATTTTGCAGTCATATCATAGCATTTAGCACACAGTCACATTAATTATTGAAAGTATTATTTAAATCATATATTGTGCAACCGTGTGTCTAACTAAATTTTTAGTAATCATGAGCCTTAGGCTGTTGTCTAAATGAATTTACTTGCTCAAGATCAGTTGTTAATTGGGAAATAGTAGTGTAATTGAGGGTATATGCAGGTATAGATTATCTATCCATTTCACTTTCTGGCCATGGTGGACTATGCTTATCAACGTAATTGCAACTGGCACAGAGTGGCAGCCAAAGAATTCCTCAACCTTGCAGCTTTCCTGTATAAATAGCCACTGCAGCCTGTTGAATTTGCAAGTACTGTAAACTGCATAACTGGCATATGTTTATCATTTTGGTGTAACAGTATATTAATAAATCTGTGAAGATTCTCAGACACCCAGGTCATAGTTATGCAAGGAAGGTTAGAATGGACTTCCGCTTTAGGTTTTTGGTCAGTTACATTGAATGTTGGAATTGAACTATATTTAGTCCAATAGTTTAAAGGATAATGGGCATCATTATACTATAAACTACTGAACTAAATATAGTTCAGTACCTAGTTCACACCTGACTTATGATAGCAGTGTTCTTCAAACAGAATCCTTGCTTTTGTGTTTCTGTTTGAGCTCCTTTGATAACAATATACCCACTAACCAATAAGCCAAATCCCACAGTCCCATTATGGTCTGTGCGTGGTGGTATTTTAATGGCCTCTGAAATGAAAGACAGTCCCACCTGAGGAACTTTGGGAAATAATTAATAATTCTCTATGTTATGAGCATTTTACAACAATCTTACTTCACTGGAGAAAAATGCAGTTGGCCACCATAGTCTTCTTTCTGTTCTGTGATATTGATATTGCATGAAAAAGCAATAATTACTTAAACAGATCTCTCAGAGTAAGATTTAATAAACTGTTTGTTGCTTATAGACATATTGTGCAATCACAGTTCTGAATGTGATATATCAAACAGGTGCACTAGCTGGGAGGCACAGTTTGACCATTATCTGACGAACACTGTGTATTGCACCAATAATGGGAGTGTGGTTGAGAGCATAATGTTCGGATTAACTAATCTTTCTGTAATATAAATGTGAGCCAGTTTGTGTTGTCATTTCTTCATCTCTTAAAAATGGTGCAAATAATGGAAGTGTATTATAGTTGGGAGGAGAATCTTAAATGAGCCTATCCTCTATTGAAATCTCAATGACAGCACACAAAGAAAAAGTATATATAAAGCTGCACTGAACACAAAAATATAGTAAATGATAAATTAATTAATTGAGCAAAATATTTACAAAGATAGAGACAACAGTAACGATAATAATGTGTTGTTGCCAATGCACTGTCGATGCATTCTTTTTCATCCATAGTGTACATTACAGTGCAGTTATCTTGGGATTCTGGGGAACTATTAGCTGTATCGGCACCATCAACACCTTTGAACACCTGTTCCAGTGTTCAAATATGTGCTTGCTGGATCTGCTGATCAACTGGGTCAGCGGTCTCTACTGCGGTGCCCCCACTACAGCATTCATTTAGAAAGTAAATGGATTACAATCCATTGCTTCACTAGAGAATCACTACATTTTGATTTCTTTCCTGACCATGCTTATCTTTTGACTAGGCAGTTGGAGTCGGTGATTGCATAATGAGCTGTTCCTTAGTAAATCAGGTGCTAATTGTATGCAGATTGCGAGTGCAAATTGAATAAAAGCCATGGTGTAAATTGTCCCTGCACTTTCATGTATGGATTTGGCCCTCTGTACCTCCCCTCCATTTATTACAGCAACCACTTAAGCTTGCCGCATAGTAGCTATCGGTCATGCTTTATGCCACACAAGATGAAAATAGCAAAACATTCATAAACTTACCATCTCTCCTTTGCTGTCTCGCTATCATGGTTTTTGTATTTCTGCATGCTATCCCTTGTGCCATACCCAATCATAAATGTATCTAAATACACTCTCTCTCTCTGTCAATTGTTACACGCCATTCCTTTGTGCTAACTCTCCAACTCAAACAAACAGACACCTGTGTGCACACATTCATACATATTCTTTGAAAGGTAGAGTGTCTGAGTGAGAGAAAGAGGATTGTGCTTAACGCCACTCTGAGCAGGCCAGGTCTTGGTTGAGAGGTCACTTAATCTGACGTGTATAACTGATCTGACCAGGCACCAAGTCGGCAGGTCAACCAGCCAAGCATATCGCCATCAGGGTGACAGAGAGAGGCAAAAATGCAGAGTGATGATTAATGAAGTTGTTGTTTTGATACAGTGTGAAAGAGAATATCATTCTTTAAATGGTACATCATCCAGTGTCACCACATGAATATTCAAGTTGCAACGATTATTACATAGTGCATGTGAATGGGCATTATGTGTCGTTGAGAGTCTGCAGGTTTTTACACAGACAATTAATCATTTTTCTCTCAACTTTACAACAATGATCTGAACTTCCTCAGAATGACTGTGTCCTCATTTCTGTACTCAGTTGTTTTGTGACTCTTGCATTAGTGTTTTTTCTTTTATGTTATATTAAACCCACTTAACAGCTTCAACAAACAGTTGATACCCTCACAATAGTGATTTGAGGGTTGCAGTACATGTGACCGTATCTAATTGAATTCAACCTTAGTAGCCTACTCTGGACCCATTGGGCAACAATTGTATTTACAGCGGTAGTTCTCAATTCTTTTCACTTCACCAACCCCTAAACTAACACAAATTAGACCACGGACCCCAATTAGATAGGATTTGTCCCAGGGTCCCCCATCTTATTGTATTTTCACTTTTAGATGTTCTGTCACATTATGGGTGGAATTATATAATTAAGGATTTGTAGTTAATATATTAAATTCTAAATGTGGAAAAACTGGTTACCGGCTTGTCAGGACCCGACCTACTCTGCTTCTGATTGGCTATGGGGTCCTTAACTAGGTACTGCACATGTGCAACTCCCAACAAAGATCACAGAAGTGAGGTGATTCACTTGGTAGCTAAAATGGAGCGTTCAACACACAGGGTTAAAAGAGGTGGTGCAGCAATGTGCAGAATGACAAATATATTTATCTGCTCCTCTGCCCAACGTGCCTTTCAAAAACCGCATCAAAAAACTCCACAGGAGTCCAACCAGGCACGCCATCCTGTCACCACAGACCTCCCATAAACCTGCCCGAGGCTCCATGGATTACCAGTGACACAGAGAATCAGTCATCCTGAGCAGCCCTTTAATTACTGGGATAAATAATAGATGAACCTATACAGCAGACTCGCAAGGGTTTATTGAGCTGGCCGGCTAACTGAATGTTAGGCTGAGGAGGGTCCAATTATTGGACAAACTGAAAGAGTGTCGGCCAATGTTACGTACAACAAACTGACTGCAAGGACTTGATTTGGTGAGGGAGAACTGCTGCCAGATGATTTCAGGATTTTTTTTGAAGGAGGCAAGAACAGAGGCAGAATGAGAGCTTGGTTTCCGCTGAAGTGTTTTATGTAAATTATAATGTGTCAAATTGTCAGTTGTCACGCTGGTGAAAAGTGGCTTTTGACATTCTGAAATGTTTGGGACCAAATGTTGATTGTAAAATATCTGTCCACCACAACATCTCATTAAGCACCTATTGATGGTTGGAGCGTTTGAATACTGCCAAATGTGTGTTCTTAGTTTTTGTTCTCAGACAACATGAAAAATGGCCAACATTAGCTGACACCAAAAGCACAATATATCAGCTTGTCCAGCATTGATCAATGTTTCCATTTCTCTGGTTTTGTTGTGTGTTCTGATGAAGCTACAATCTACATTTTGTGAGTCTTAACGTTGGAGACATTTTTGTTTTTGCAGCATTTCAAAAGTTAGTGTAAAGTTCCCTTGACAGATGTAAATGTAGAGGAAAAGAAAAGGTACGTGTGTGTGTGTGTGCGCGAATGCTCGTTTGGTTGGATGTCTGTCTTTATGTGTGGTTGCTTCATCCAAAACATCTCATTATGCGCTTGGTCTGTGCTCACATTGGCACAGGGCACCAGATCTGTTGACAAAAATTGTTTGGTGAGGGTTCCAAGACATGAAAAATGAATCTGGACCAAAAAATTTAGATTAACGGCTCAAGCAAAGAGCTGGCAAGCCTGGGGGTGGTGGTGGGTACTTGGAGAGTGTTCGGGAAAGGCAGGGGATGGGAGGGTTGAAAGAGAAATAAGCCAGAGTGAAAGTGTATAGAGTGAATGAGCAGCATGAGAAGAGATTTTGTTTTTTAATGAAACATCTTCCAAGAAGGAGGGGGGGGTGGGGGATGCTAATTACATCTTAAAATGCACCCACTCACATATAAGCCCACAGACCAGGCATGGAAAAAGGCAGGAAAAATGGGAGCTATAACGAAGGGTGAAGAAAGTGTGAGAAAGATGAATAGATATAATATAATAGCAAACTACCTCACCCCCAGGCAAAGTTAGTCATATTCCACAAACACAATATATACATTTCTAAACAGTGAGAGAGAGCTGGGGGAAGCAACTCATCGTTCCCTGAGAGCTCAGCTGGAAAAACAATGAATTTCTGAGACCAACAGTATGGGTGAAACTGGAGGTTTCTTTTGAAAAAGAGCATGAAAAGGTGGTTCTCCTCAGTGAAAACCTTTATTATCATTTAATTTGGAGTAAATGTATTTCAGCAATGGAAAATCTTTGTACTATCTATTCCTGCAGGGATTTTATTTCTCTAAAAATATGATAACCCCTCCTTCACTCTCCCTTTTTCACAGAACAAAATTACCATTTAGAAAAGTTGCCACCTTGTCATAGAGTTAAATGGCCATTTAAATTCCCACTGGGGTATTGTGTGAATTCAAATTGAATGGGCTCCCACCGCACTGATGTCGTTAAGCACAAAGTACAGAACAGTGAAGTTTCACTCCGTCACTGGTACATCTTTGACAAAAGTGTGTTTGTTATGTCCTACTTCCTTTGATTTGAAGTGAGCTTCAGGCTGCTTTGTGACGGTCTATCTGGCGCTTGTTGGACTGTGATGTGTTCATAGGCTGTGGGAACCTCCAAGAGACTTGAAGGTCACATGCTCAACAGAGCCTTTTGAATACAAAATGTGACCAGCTTCATTCTTTTTATGTAATGCCGTGCTGTTTGGCAGCTGACATTCAAGTGGAGTTTTCTTTTAAACAAACAAAAGTTGTTTACATTCAGTGTTAGTCACCAAAATGCCTTGTGTTTTGGTGACTAACACTGAATGTATTTGTTGAATGCATTTCCTGCATTAACAGAGCATTTGCAAAGTCGATTTGTTAAAGTATTTCAATCCAGTATTGTTTACATCCATGCTTACTAGCTTGCGGTCTTCTTCTTCCCTGCCTTTGCTGGCACATTACACATTGTTCCCGCGACCTGTAGATTAGGTGGAATAGTGTGAAACCATCTGCAGGAACGTGTACCACGTCACCTACGGTACATGCATGTGTGCCCTCATGCGAGTGCACAAGGCAAACAAAACATAGACACACTCGTAAAAACCAGCTCCATGGTGCAACTAGATGTCACAAACTCCACAGGGAAGCTTTTTTATTTTATTTCTTTATTAATAAAAATGTACAGGATTCAACCTGCTGAACTGTCCATGGCTATCACGTGTTATACAATGAGTCATACTTACTTGCCAATTTTTATTTTAGACTCAAGACACAGGCAAACGGTACTGTAGGAACAACCATCTGTAATGCCAATTACTGAGGCCTTTTCTGTGCTGCGGAACATCTGTTAATTTGTGTCCTATACCTCTTTGTGAAGCCCACTGGGGAGCTGCTGTCATGCAGTTCCAGGTGTACAGGACAACATGTGCACGTATCTGCTTGCTAATTAGCGAATGGCCGTTTGACCGTTTTTTAAACTCTTTCTTTGTGACCCTCCGAAAAAGAGGCGCAACTTCAGATAGTTTTGAAAAGCAATTTTTGAATCAGAATTCCTTTAATTTGCCAGATTTGAAAACTGTGCATATTATTTGACCAGGCTAGATTATACTGATGTATTTACAAGGCAGCTGAACAAGACAGTGATGGTGATTTAGTGCAGGCTGTTCATACAGTAGGTATCCTGTGTGACTGTCAAAAGGTTTTCTCTAACAACAGCAGTAGAAAATACTAATTTGATCCAGTTTTTGTTTTACTTTTCCTATTTTTCCAATAGTAATCAAGACCGAGTACATACCGAACACATACTGCTGTCTGCCAGCAGAGGTAACTACAGCTGTTTATTCCAGCATTTCCTCCTGCAGAAGAAAACCTCTCTTAGACTGAGATCAACAGCTGATAAGGACTATATTGAGCTTATAAATATTATAGAAGATATCAGGTCATTGCAGGAGGCTTCTATGACAGCAAACACAATTTAGTTAAAGGCCACCTCTCAGTCTGCTCCAGATGGACTTTGTCAAGTTGAAACGTGAATGTGGGCAAACATGGAAGACAGAAAGCAGAGGCCCAGGCTGCTCCCAGCCACACCAGAGTTTGGAGAGGCAGACATCTCCATGCAGCTGTTGGCACTTTTGACAGCTTCCACTGTGTTCATGACTTGAGTCCTGAAAAGGCCCCCAAGTCCCCAAACTTCAGCATTCAGTGTTGTTGTGAGGACAGACTTGACAGCACCACACCAACACTCCACAATGGTTTCACAGTCATTAAATAAAGATAGCAGAGTTCTGTGTAGTGTGTTTCTTTTTTTAAGGTCTGCTCAGCAGTCTGGCCAAGAACACTGAATGTTCTTCATCGGCTGACTGACTCACAGACTCTGTTGTTTTAAGCACATAGCAAAAGGTGAGACTTGAGCAGACTTGCTGAAGAAGTCCATCTAAATGTAATATGCATTGTGTTAAGCGTGTACTAAGTACTGAGATATTTCCCTGAATGGGCAACGGACAGTTTATTTAGGGAGTTTGGGCCTGTCCTTTTCAGTGTTATTATGCCACATTCCGGATGACAAATTGTTGTTTCATGGGTGCGTTTTGTGATTTTTATGCCAACTGATCTTTAGGATGTCATGAATTTCACCCTGAATGCATTATGCTCTATTTGTATCCTAGTCCCTTTAGCACCAGAGGTGCGGCCCTTTGAACGAGCTTGCTCCATGGCTCTGGTCCCAAATGGTGGCAGCCGGCTGACACATCTGGTGCTTGCTATTTTTCCAGATCCTAGTTATTTACCTAGCTGGAAATGTCACTAAGAAGGCTTTGGTAGGAAGCCATTTTCCTTTGCTCTCACTTCCTGTCTTCTTTCTCTCTTCCATTTCTTTTTCATCATATCTCTCTCTCTCTCTCCCAGCCTTCCTCACAGTCCTGCCTGTTTCTCCTCTCTTATCATACCATCATGCGTAAAACTATCTGTCTCTCACTCTCCAAGGAATAGGCTGACATTTGCACTTGGATATTGTAGTCATTTGCTTGCCCTAAAGTACCTCAACACACAGAACCCTATTATGCACTTGAGACATGGGCAAATATCAGCAGCTACATCTCACACTTGAGTGTATTCATGACTGTGTTCTACCTTTTTATCACAAACCAGGTGCAGGCCACATGTGACTTTGAGCAAGCATGCACTATTTTTGGTGTTTTGCACATGTAACCATGCGCCATCTTTGTCTTCTTTAAATTTAAGTTATATGCTTTGGTAATCTATTTTCTTTTTATATTTGTGTGCTTCAGCAGGTGGCATTGTGCTGTATCAATGAATTATTTATGGTTATTATGGATCTTAGATCTCTTTCAGAGATTAATTAGTAACAAGAGAAACACAGAGGCTGCCCTTTCTCACACGCATACAGTATACCTGTGTGGGAAACCCTGTACTGCTTTTTAATCACCTCAAAGCAATAAATCACTAAGGTGTATCACTATTGTTGGTAAAGGTGCATTCCTTTAAGATGCTTAAAATTAGAAAACAGACATTCTCAGATTTATTGCAAGTCATTTCAATGCTGTAGCTAACCCAAATTCCCTACTCAGCAATAAAAGACCAAACATTTAGTAGTACGGTACCAGGGTGTCCGATACTGATTATGTTCTGCAGGTTTACATACTGTATATGTTATGAATGACCAAATCAGATATATCCAGTGAAAGTTCGTCTTCCCCTGTTAACATTGCAGTGCACAAATGAAATTGTAGAAAACTGTTTTCAATGAAACATGAACCATAGGCCTTAAGTCTAAGGCTTTTGTTCCCAAGTTTGTCCTTCACTACAACTTTGTAGTCCTCCCGTCATGATAACTAGACCAACCTTCCTGTTCCTATTAGTAAAGATTAAAAACGAAGAGTGTACAGGTAATATTATGCTCTGACCTTTAATTCATTAGATATTGTGTTAACTTTTAGTACGTCACACAACTAAACAATACAAATTTATATCTTATTTATAACTTAGTCTTGTTTACAACTATACACTTAAAGGAAGTAACTTTAATAACTAAACACAGATTTCTGCTTCTCCCATTCATAAAAGAATAACCTTTCTACAGTCATGGTTGCCGAGGCTTTGAAGCAATTCAGTTTAATTTTGAGTAATGTGTGCAGATTAATTATAATGGGCTATTGTACATCAAAAACTCAAAGCTACAATGATATGAAAATGAAAGATATTGTGAACATAGCATTTGAATTAAGTCGAAACTAATAAATCTTAACAGACTGAAAATCCACCTGGGATGGGATGCCGTCATATGTGATGAAAAAAATTGTACTTTCAGGTCAATCTTTATTTGGTGGAAAAAAACACTCTAATTAGTCTCTGTTGTCTTAAAATCAATATATTATTTTCAACACTGGTACCAGGAAACAGACCCCACAAAACAAACAATCTTTTCAACTTCAGTTATACCCAAGAAACAAGGTCACAGATGAGGGTGTTCGTTATCTAGTCTGAACAACAACAATAAACTGAGACACAACGTCTTATAACGATTCTAGTTAGACAGCCCAGGGCTTCTTCACTTGCTAACATAGTATGGGGAAGGACAGAGTCAGCTAAGCATGACACTGCAGAAACACATTACATTTTATAAGTAATCCTTTCTACATTAATATGTTTTATTATTAAGAGACAGTAAGACAGGGGGAGATTGTGGAATCAGCATAGCCAGAAACAGCAGCATGTAGAAAAAAATAAGCAGCACAGACAAAAGTGCAAGGAGGATGAGGTGTTGGCAGCATAACTGACCTCCTCGTGAAACTGTCAAACATGTCTGCAGATTTTTTTTAGATCAGCTGTTTCAACGGATTCTTTGCAGACTACTTAATGTACATGTACTGCAGTGGCAAAATCAATGCAGGCTGCATGAGGGCAAAATATATATATAACTTTAATCAGTCACTTTGTAAACAAAGGCAATAATATAGTAACATTTCCTCAGGAGTGGTTGGCGTTAACACAAATAGAGACTGTTAAATCTATAGTTTCACGAGGTTTATTTGACAGTTGCTCTGGGTATATTCGGGTTTCTGATTTCATAGGCAAGACACATTTTCATCCTAGCATTTTTTCAAATATTATCCAGCGAGTCAGTGATGTGCTGATTATTATTATTATATTATTATTTTATTTTCTAAATGTATATCTTGTAAGGGAGCATTACACAATTTATTACAAGTATAATTTTTTATAATCCGATGACTAAAATACTTTCATGTGTCCCCCCCATCAGAGAGTTTAAAGGCCTCAGAGGAAAAAGTGCACTGTATTTTTCTCCACACCTCCATTCCTAAAAATCCACTCTCCATTAACTCCCCTCTCCCATTCCTTCCTTCACAGCCCTTATTCTATGCCCTTCTATGTCTCTGCGTGTGACCGACAAAGCATAATCATGTGCAGCTGGAAGAAGTCATTGCCGAGAAACCTATGGAGACTGAAACTGCAGGAAAGGCATTGCGTGTGCAACCGTGTGAATGAATAAGAGGCAGCCTGTATGTGACTGCATCTGTTTAAATTCAAGTGTCTCTGTGGATCAGTGGAGGAGGATTAATGTATAGATGCACATGTGTGTGAAAGACTCTCAATGTATATTTCTGTGTGGGGCGGAGAAAGAGGGTCTTATTTTCATTAATTAAGGTGCAAGAATACTTGAGCATGACCTAATTTCATGACCAGATGCTGCTGCATGAGAAGTGCACCTATGCAACTGTTGAAAAAGGAGATAAGCAGGAACATTTAACTGTGTGAGTCACATCCAATGACATCAGCTGATTGAAGTCTTTTACTCCCTTGCATGGTATAAAAACAGTTTTATAATGGCAAGAGAGCCAGACTGCCTTCTCCCATAGGAAGCAGATGTCCCTCACTTCAAGGAGCAGTTGCAAAGGTGTGTTTATAACTCCTTATATGCCCCCATACTCTATGGCACAGTCCAAAATGGGTGCAAGTATAATTTCTGATAACATTATACCCAACCTGATTTCTTTGGGCATTGCCCTCTAGTGTGTATCACTCCTCATTTCTGTGGTGGGGAACCAGTTACCTAATGCTTGATTGCGGATTTTACTACTACACCAGTGCACGGTCAAAGTGCCAGAGACCTCATTACTTTTTGTGTGTGTTCATAAAGTGTGTCAGTGTGTGTGTTTGTGTGTGTATCTCCTGTCAAACCAGGCAATGACGTACAACATGGATTTCACTTACATGCTAGGAGGGAGGCTGTAAACCCCTTCCATATAGGAACACGCACACATTATCAGGTTTTGATTTATTGTTTTTTTCTCTGAGCCCACCTGTGACAAAGTAATGTGTCTAACAAGCCAACAGCTGAAGAAGGTAACACATGTGCACAGAAGCACACACAATGCTCTTTTTCTTAACCTGACTGTCCGTCATACACACTCAAACACACACACGGCATGACAGAGAGCTATTGACTGCCTCTACCTGGCCTGACAGACCATTCACAATTTCTCTCTGCGTGAAACCTAATGTACTGGAAGAGGTGAGTGTGTTTGTGTTTGTGCGTATGAGTGAAGAAAAGGGGTGAATTGAGAGAGAGGAAGAAAAGCGACTTCATGTGTATGTGGGAATGTCAGAAATATAAATTAAATATATTTGTGTATTTGTCCGCGGTGACTTTTGCTGCCTTTGTGCCTCAAACTACCGCTGTAGCGGCTCTCTTGAATCCTTTTTTGCGAGTGCTTGTTGACTTTGAGGTCAGCTTGGACTGAGCGGTGTTACAGCCCGTCTTTCTGACTATTTTTAATATGGCTCCTCCAAGTCATTGGGCCCACAGTTCATCCAGCTAGATGGGTGGAAATGTATTTGGACTCAAGTCTGTATGATTACATAAAAGGTTACATGCTGCTTAAAAAGCAATCTTAAAGGGATAGTAATTGATATGTTTATATTTTGAAGGTGGTCGTAGGCTGATTTGGTATTTGTTTTAATGTGGATGTTAAAATTCCATCCATGACTACACAAAGATTTCTGGCTTGGTAAGTGACCAAAGCTGAGCACTGACTTTTAATCATTCTTCTTTTGGTCTAAAGACAATCATTTCAGTTTTATTTGTTTAACCGTAGAACATTTTGGCACAGCCGATAATTGATTTGTTTGTGTGCTGTCTGCATTACAAAGGCAGGAGTGAAACAGATCAGAGCCTTGATTGTTGAATCTGATCTGATGGGGCTTGAGCAAGTCAGGGTTTAACTTATTTCACTTATCTTGTTTCTTCTTTTGCTCTTTTCTAAATCAAGTGCGCATCTGCATCCAGTCAAGGTCAGGTTGCTTGTTACAGCAGATATTTTACAGT
>NW_024042805.1:0-26732 GCF_014851395.1 Micropterus salmoides | reverse complement strand
TTCACGACGCCACTCGATTCCCTTTACGGCAGCATGTTTACAGCGTTAACAGCGAAATTCCTCGTGTTAATTCTATTCTTTAATACATGTATGTAAAAATTAAGCTCGGTTGTATGTTGTTATTTGAATGTTGTCTTAGCGGTAATGGGGAAAATGCGTTAAAACTGTTAGCAAACTTGTCACGGTTTGACCCAACTAGGATTCCGTACTCGGGACCGGTAGGATTTACGACACCACGCTGGCCGTACGGCCGTTAGTGTAGTCGCTGCGACAGTGCAGGTAACATGTGAGAAGTTTTGTGTTTATGCTTTATCAGACTTTATTAGAGAATCACTTTAACCTGTTGGAGGCGTCATGCACGAAAGGTCGCTCCCCGCGTCCCCCAACTGGTACTTCTCCCGCTGCAGCGACCTGAACAGCAGCGGTTTGCTGGGCGTCGGAGCCAAAAACATAATCTATTTGATTGACGTGTCTGCATCCTTCTGCAGGGTCATAGGTGAGTCTGCTGGCGCTGCTGGACATTTTACTTTGGCATTTATCCTTCAGCCTCTGTGAGGCTAAAAGTCGAGATACACGCAGGGAATAAAAGTCATTTAATTTTTGTCCAAACCGATCAGATCATCTCAGGTGTGATGATTACTGCTCTCTGGGTCCGATCATCTCTAGATCACCCGGCTGGATTGGTTAAAATGGAAAAGTGTAGTGCTGAAATGATTAGTTAGTTAATCAGTTAGTCAATCACCAAAAAAAAAAAAAAAAAAAAAAAAAAGCCAAATAATAGGACGCTGAAAGTTAACAGCCGATCTGGCAGTAAAGGGGAAGGTTAAGGGAAACTACCTCTTTACCTGTAGCTGTCATCAGTTTATCAGCTCTAAATTATCCCAGAGAAGTCTATAATATATAGGAAGTCTTTAAACACAATTTTAAATTTGTAAAACCTTTATTCTATTTGTGAAAATGGGGGCGATTTATTTATTTATTTTTTACATGTAGACAGTGGTGGACAGTAAAAAACTCAAGCACTATGCTTAAGGATAAATTTCACTGACTTGTACTTTAGTATTTTCTTTTCATGCCACTTTCTATTTCTGCTCTACTACATCTCAAAGGGAAATATTATACTTTTTCTTACATTTATCTGACAGCTTCAGTTACTTTACAAAGTAAGATTTCAACATACACAAAACATAGCCTGAGAGTTTAAACAATGTGATGTCTTGTTATATTTACCCAACAGTTGAGACATAAGTACAGCTATAGTACATTTGTTGATTTTGATAATTTTTCATGTAAAATATTTCATGTGAATATTTCCTGCTTTTCCTTTTAATTCTTTTTTTTTTTTTTTTAGATTTAAACCCTACAAAACGAGCATTGTGAAGGTGTCACTTTGGGCTCTGTGCAATTGTGATAATATTTCTTACTATTTACAGAACAATCGATTTAATGACAAAAAATATCAGGGGATTAATCCATAATGACAAAAACCATTAATTGCAGTCTGATACAAAATAGTTCAACCTCAACCAACTACAGTTGGAAAATCCTGCTTTTACATGAATGCATGAGGAATAATAATCTAATCATATAGTCAAACGGTCATGAGACATTTTTATTTCTGCTTTGAGTACTTTTACTTTTAAACTTTTAATTACATTACAAAATCCAGAAGACGAGTTCTGTGTCTTTTTGTCAAATTTATGAAACATACTGCTGAAGGAAAAAATCAGCATAGAAGACACATACAGGGAGAGAGAGAGAGACAGGAAGAGGCGGAGCAAGCAGGTGTGTTTGCAGTACAAAACCAGGTTGTTGGTCTATAAAATGTCAGCAAATAGTGAAAAATGGCTGGATGGTTATATTAAATGTTGCCAGTTCATTTTCTGTCGCTCTTAAAATGTCTTTTAGTTTGGCTGTGTGAAGGTTCAGATCACAAATCATCACCGCAGATTACTTGTGATTCAATCGAGCAGAGACAATCGTGGCTTGTTACTCATTTTTGGTATTATTTTTTTTTCTATCTTTGCCTTATGATACAACGCTGATATGCAGCTCTCTCTCTCTGCTTTTCAGGTGAGCTTGTGGGCCATAAAGACTTGGTGTCGGGCTTTTCATTCTGTCAACATGCAGGACAGAGTCACATCTGTGTCAGCTCCTCCAATGATGGAAGTGTTCGCTTCTGGGACTCAGACAACAAGGTGCTTATACGGGAACATGCAGCTCATCAGGTGAGTGTTTACTTTCCTGTCCTGGTCTGTCATTGCAACAGAAACTGTTTCTGTTTTTGTTATGTCATGCTGATGCCCCCTGCAGGCTGCAGTCAGCTCTGCACCAGCAGCAGAGAAAACTAGGAGGCAGCCACTCATTTCCCACAATTCCACGACTCTCTCAAGGGCATTTTTGAAACAGTTGTCAAGGTTAGAGAGGGCATTGCTTAATTACTTTCCATTATTTGCGTCAAATTATGCCTTTAAGGGATAATTCTTCTGTGGTTTGATCTGAAAAGTAGAAGCCACAGACTGACGGGATGGTTAGGCTTCCGTCTTTGAGAACAGATTCAGGCCCTGAAGAGGTCTGAATTTCTTTTCATAAATAAACCCAACTAGTAAGTAACTACAGTTGTTTTTTTGCACACACACACAGAGCCCCATCTCAGCGGTGCACTGGTCTCCGGTGGATAAAAACCTGGTGGTGTCGGGGGATGAGAAAGGCATTGTGGTCTGTCACTGGTACAACACAGGAGACACCGCCAGCTTCTTCCCTGAGCCCAGGACCATCTTCTGCCTCACCTGCTCCCCTCACTCCTGGAGCTCTGTGGCTGTGGGGTAAGACGACCACAGTACAGTTCACTCTCGTGGATCACAACTCTTAAAAATGTTTTTATTTTTTTTCAGAAATTCTACCAAAAATATGACTTATTTCAGCGGTGCTTACTTTGCTTATGACAATTGTATTTTCCTACCCCCTAAAAGTCCCACATGTCGTGTATTTCATGAATACCAGGGATTACTTTTGATTTTAGAAGATCTTAATTTTGACATAGCCCGTCTGTGACTGTATATACATTTATTTAGAATCATTAGTGAAGACAAACCAAAACTAGAGCTCAACGGAAACATCGGCGTGCCAATATTATCGGCTGATATATCGGTATCTGTGTTTATAACAGCTGATAAATAACAATTAAAAAAGAAATGGAAGACAGATCCTTCAATCATATGTTGTTGTTGCATCATTTGTCCACGACTTGGTGCACCTTCAGAAACGCAGCAATCAGCTGTACTTTTGTTTAAAGTACTATTGATATCAATAAAAAGTTATTTTTAAACTGCATTGTGTCATGTTATAATGGTGAGGTCTCAAAACTGCACGTAACAAATTTTAGGGATAATATTTGTTTAAGAACCTCGGCCGATCTTCAGAATACTGGATTTTAAAATGATAAATATCAAAACATCGGTCTTAAAAATCCCGGTCCGCCTCTACCCAAAAGTAAACTAATCCTTGCCTCTGTGTGGATTTTCATATCCTTCCTTTCATACTTATATGCTGCACCGATCTGTTGATAAACAATATATTCTTAAATAAACAACATTTACTTAACGTAGTCAATCTTAGAAACTTACATTTATTTGCATTTCTTCTTAAAGGCCTTTATAAAGTATTTCAAATCATGACATCTGAAACAAGCATCTTCAGACGTCAGATTCCAAATGGATACATACATTTATAAAGTTCAAAGTCAAATTCATCATTTAGCTACAATAACAAAGTGGAATATATCGGTGATTGTAACGGTGCTGTCATTATTCTGTATAAGATACAAAGACGGGATGATCGTGCTGATTGATGTGAGTAAGAAAGGCGAGGTGATGCACCGTCTCCGTGGACACGACGATGAGATCCACTCGCTGGCGTGGTCGCCGGTGGCCAGCGAGGAGGCCCTCTACAGCAGACCTGAGGACACTGAAGGTAGGGTTGTGCGGTCACTTTAACAAAACACCAGATTGGTTTGGTGCACGCCTGACATCTCTCAATGCAGTAGCTGCTTTTTTTTTCTTCAGTGTGTCTTAATTCTGCACACTACATCTGTCAGGAAAAAACATTAGAAGCTAATGTGGTGGTAAAAGATGTTTGTGATGTGTTTTTATTTTTATCCTATAGCAACCAGTGGAGTGTCTGCAGGAGACGAGAAGGGCTGCTATCTTGCGTCTGGAAGCAAAGACCAGACCGTGAGGATCTGGAGCACAGCGAAGGGAAAAGGTATAAAGATATTCAGCCAAGGTCTGACCAGCATCAAGTTTTGGATTGAAGCTCAAATAGCCAGGATTTTGTACACACTCTATTTCCTACTCATGTGTATTCTTCCAAAAAGCTTTTATTTTCACGATTAATCGACGAATCGTTTAGGTTTTGAATTGTCAAGACATTGTGAAAAATGCTCACCTCAATGTTCCAGAGCCCAAAGTGTCTTCAAATTGCTTCTTTTGTCCAACCAACAGTGCAAAACCCAAATAAATCTTCATTTACCATCATAAATGACAAAAAATAGCAGCAATTCCTTTCATTTAAGAAGATGAAACCAGCAAAGCGATCATATTTTTTGTATTAAAAAAAGGACGGAAACGATTAATCGATTATCAAAATAGTTGTTCATTTTCTTTCGACCGACTAATCGATTAATCGACTGCATCTTTGCAGCTCTACTTTAGAAATTATCTGTACCTCATTAAGAAGCTCCAAACATACTGACTGAGTAATAAGTCATATTTTCATAGCTGTATATGAATTTAGAATAAGGTTCACAGTCCAGGGAAAAAAGCGCAAAATACAAAAATTCTGAATGTATTTAAAATTTTTATCAGTAACATCTAGAAAATAAAGCTGTAACAATTCGCCTTACACCAAAACAACAAGGGAAAAGAAACATTACGCAAAATATAAGGTAAGATAGTTTTTATACCCTGTCAGGCAGCACACACGAGGCTCGGCCGCACTCCGACACAAACAACACATCGAATAGATTTCAGAAGGGGGAAAAAAACCAAAACCAAAAAGATGCCAGGTGAAGTGTGGCAAGACGCCGCAGTCAGTAATATTCCAAAGTTAACTTGCGCATGCTCGCCACAGTCTGTTTAGCTGATGGGGTGATGCAGTAGTCCAGAAAAGTCCCAACATATAATCCAACAAAAAGTTATTCAAAAAACAAAATCTAAATGTATGTTTATTTTCAACATTGGGGAAAAAAGCAGCTCAAACCCACAGAGAACTAAAGTCCCACTGCTGATGTCCTTTAAGAAATGATGGTGATCTTAATCCTCTCCTGCCCCCTGCAGGTGTGATGACTCTGAAGCTGCCGTTTGTGAAGAAACGAGGCTCTGCAGTCGACCCCGGGGTCAAAGAGAGACTCTGGCTCCACGTCCATTGGCCGAAGGGACGACCAACAGAACTTGTGTCCAGCTGCTTCTGGTACACACAGGTCTTATGAATCAGAACATCAGAGGAAGCCTGATGAAATGTGATAACAGCAAAGCTCAGCAGTCAGTCACTGGGGTTTTTCAGCAGTGTTGGATTTGCCACATAAATTTGGCCAGTTGTTTTGCATTAGTAAACGTTGGATTAATGCTTTTCCTGCGTGAATTGCAGGCTCTAGTTTTAGCTCAGTATGGTATAAAAATCACTGCATAGACTTTAAAACTGGGATTTCAAAGTCAATTTATACATTTTTCACATTATTTTGTCCTAATGAGTCATGATATTGTCTCATGGTGATGCATTTGCAAGCACGGGCTAATAAAGATTATTTTAGAGTTGTAGTTTAGACAATAAAATCTACCTACTCGCCAGTAAGTTCTGTTTTTAGACCACTTTTACTGTATGTTTAGGTAAAAAATAATAATAAACTTTATTTATATAGCAGCGTTCAAAACACAGTTACAAAATAAAAAGTGTATTTTAAACAAAACGAGAATACAACAAACTAAAAGCCGTAAAATGTAACACGTTATAAGTGAGAGAGAGTAAAATGAACTAAAATGGCACGTGGGGGAAGTTTTCCCCTGGCAGAAAGGGGAAAACCTCTCCTATGTGCATAAATACATTTTTTTTTAAAAAGACAAAACCCAGTTTGCAGCCCTGATCTCTTCTGACAGGTCATTCAGCAGTCTCTGAGCCATAACTGCAAAGGCTTCTTCACCTTTGACTGTAAATCTGGACCTAAAGACAACCAGGGACGATGCATACAAGGGAGCGTGAAGGAGCATCAGTATCTTGAAATCGATTCTAAAACCAACAGGTAGACAGTGTAAGGAAGCAAGGATCGGTGTGGTGGGAACATGTTTCCGGGCAGCTCATCCAGAGTTTGGATGAGCTGGAGGGATTTACTGATACCAGACTAGACCAACGGACTAGATACGAAGGCAGCAGTTTCCAGAGTTTTGGGAGAAAGAAGTGATCTGATCCTTCAAATGTTTCTGAGATAATGAAAGCAGAATTAAACCATTGATTTGTCTAGGCTGAGTTAATTGTGCACTGGAAAATCATATCTACCAGACACAGGCACACCAGAAACTCACTTAGTGGCCTTAAAAGGGACATGGGGTGAGACAAAAATGTACATACTGTACACTATCTTCTACCAAATGCTTTAAGCTACTGTATGAGCATGCTTGGCTTATTTGTATGTGTGTATGTCCGTTCCCAGTGGTGAGTTGGTGATGTGGGACTTGACCAGGACAGGGAAGCACAGGTGGACTCTGTTTGGGACATCTTCAGAGGGTCAGAACCACAGCAGGATCATCTTCAACTTGAGTTCAGTCCACTTGCAGGATAACAGAGAGCTGCTAATCAGCACCTCCATGGACAGAGAGGTGGGTCGCCCGTCTCTGGTCTGACTAAGAAACTGACTTTAGGTTTGGTAACCTTTCATCCTGTCCGGTTAGAGGTATTTGACGCTTGAGTCGAGACTCACTTGACGTTCACAGTAGTTTCAGCCATGCTTTCACTTCTGTTGTAAAAATCCAAACATGTGTGCATCAGGATGTATTTGACATTTTCTCAAAACAGAAAGTTATAAAAGAGGGAAAAACATGAATCGGCTGAACTTTGGTTAAGAAAAACCCATGTTGAATCAAGACTTTTAATCGTTTGCAGAGGGTGAACTCAAGCACGTGATACTTCATCAGGTTTGCTATTTGTTGCAACCCCCCCCCCCCCCCACTATCATTGTTTCATCATCACTATCATTGTTTCCAAAAGGGCATTTGGTTGAAAGCTGCTTCATGTTGTTGCAAGGAATGCTTTCAGCGAGTGTATTAGCAAAGGGCCCTGACTGAAGCATTTATTTTCCAGATTAAATGCTGGGACCTGGCCTCTCTGGACTGCTGCTGGACTCTGCCCACCCTGGGTGGTTTCGTCTACGCCCTGACCTTCTCCCCTGTGGGTGCAGGGTGTCTGGCGGTGGGTGTCGGTGACAACATGATCCGGGTGTGGAACACACTGACCACCCAGAACCAGTACGACACCAGGTCCTTCTGGCAGGGCATAAAGTCCAAGGTCACAGCGGTGAGATGTTTTGGTTTGATTAGGTTTTGTTTCCCTGCAAGTTTGTCACGGTCAGATATTAACAATGTTGACTTCTAAAGGGTGTAACAAAGCATTTAGCTTAATTGTTTTGTAATTAAATTTTGATGTGGTTTATAAAACAAAATATTCGGTGTATGACCCATAGTACGTTCAGAATAGTAGTATTTTTTTTTTCCTGAAATGTATGAGGTCTCAGAGCAGTGAGACAAAGAAAACGGTGACATTGTTCTTTCTAAATGTCAGTTTTTTAATAAAATCCTCCACTGAGCTGTTGATAAGACCACGCAGACTCCTATCAGCCACTCGCAGCCGTAAGATTCAAGAGGGACATTTGTAAACATGCTATGACTCAGACTGTGATTTATCAGTTTTCACTGGAACCTGAGGTTTATGACAATGACTGTGAACAATATCCGGCATCCAGTGTAGAGCTAATATCAACCCGGCACATCTGTTTCACTCCGTTGCCCAGAGCAGGCAGAGCGTCTGAGAGAAAGTTTGTGGAGAGGATTATTGTGATTAGTTTAGACTTGTCAGCAGCCATTACTCATTTCCGAAACTCAAAAGCTAAGCTAAGAGATAATATTAACTGCATTAACAAATGTTTTCATTCACTGCAGCTGGCGTGGCACCCAAAAAAAGAAGGCTCCTTGTCTTTTGGAACAGACGATGGTAAAGTTGGTATCTACGATGTCTTCTCAAACAAGTAAGATTCTTGTTCTATGTGGTTTTTTTTCCTATGGTTTAATTGCTCTATGGAATCTAACAGTTTCCAGTAGTTTATCATATCGGTCCACAAATACACACTTTAGTTTCACACGTTAAAGTTTTTAACCCACTGCAGTTTATTAATGTCCAACTGAAATTAAATTGATTTGAGTGTTTTTTTTTTTATGTCAGTGTAAAGAGGAGTACATTTATATTAAATGTATTTATTTCTGTAGTTTCAGAAGAGTGTCAGTCATAATACGGTTGTTGCAGACAAAGACATTATTTACATATAGCCACTCAAATACTATCATTGTATAAACTGTACTGGCTGGCAGCAACACTGACTAAAAGCCAGTCAACAGCTTGAGACACAACATGTTTGGCTGAGACATTAGCTTTCCATATTAACCTTCCCCTTCTTAAATACAAGCATAGACAAATTTATTGTGTTTCACCTTTGCAGCTTTATTCTTCAATCATACTGCTAACAAAACACTGGATGCCACTGGCTTGTGGACAGCAGTTACCAGAACAAGTTTGTTTACGTTGTGTCTTGGTGCTTATACTCAGTCAAACAGCGGCCTGCTCAAGGAAGCGGTTTCCCTTCCTTTCAGTAACATAAGAATATTAACAAATTTAAAGGTACCCTATGCAGTTTTTGTCCACTAGCTGCACGGACGATCATGCCAGTGGTGTGATTCACGTTCCAGTTTCATGCTATAACGCACAAAGAAGCGTAGCAATGTGCCAACAGAAGCAGAAGTGTGCTTGCATGCAATAGGAATATAAACCATGCATTTTTTCAGATAAACTTTGCAAATGTTTTATGAGGAAAGAAATGCATTCCACACATTTACTAGACCTCAAGAATGTACACATTGTATTTTGGTAGGAAACACAGAATATAAACATAACTTCTACTTCACAGGGCACCTTTTAAAAATATGGATCTGATCTGATTTTTAACTGCAATAATGGCTGATTTGTGATTTTCAATTGGAATTTTAGCTTGGAGATTCTTCTGAAAGTCCAGAAGTTAAACCATTGCTTGTTTTTTTTACTCGCAGCCTTGTGGGTCTTTCTTATAATCCCTCGAGGCCCCTGGGTTCCTGCAGCTATCATCCATTCCTGACTGGCCAATTGTTCTGCTTCATATCCCCTCAGACCTCCTCAAATATCGAGCTCCTATCACCGAAAAACAGTGTACACATTGGCCTGGGGACCCCCAGTCCCCCCGATGTCATTTGGTAAGTTTCTAATGAACTCTTAGCAAATGCTGCTGTTTGCTCCTGAACGCTCTGACCCAGCAAAAGCACTGGCGGTGGGATGCCGAAAACCAGTGAGTCAGCGAAAAAGCCCAAACATCTCTGCACGCTCTTTTGTAATCAGCTCTGTAATTGAATGAGCTGAGAAAACACTTACTTCTCACCTCCCCCCCACTTCAGTGGCTCGTGGGGAAATCAAGACGCAGGAAGTTGATTTTACCAGCTGTCGGCAGATTACATTTTGATTAGCGTATCAGTCACTCGGCTCAAAGCCGTAAACCTTAATTCTTGCCATGCCAACAATCTGCTGGTGGGAGCAGCTAATGTGTTTACTCGCAGCCATGACATCGGTCCAGCTCAGGCCGGCAATCTCATTGGCTCAGATCATCAGGATGACTTACAGTAAGCGTGCAGAGAAAATTGGAAGCAGCTGCTTTCTCTCAAGACTGTCACTGTCACGCTCCCTTTTTCTTCTTTACATTTAAATCCTCTACATACTGAGTGCTCACCATTGCAGAGGAAACCAAGCATCTCGGACCACCTGCTCTTTCAGTAAAATGAGCTGAAACAGATGAATGCAGCTAACAACTACAGTTTAAATGCATCTGTTAAATCAATTTCAGCAATTAAGGGTGTCTATGTAAGGGGGAGTAGATTGAGCCATTATAGTTAAGCCTCTAAAACGCTTTAATGTGTTTTTCTGCTGGGTGTCCAGAGTATGTTTTCAACTTGCACAGGCTGGAACACATCGGAGGGTTCGCAGGTATTATAAGGTTCATATCAATGAACAATGGTGAACATTACTGAAGTGTCCAGTATACTGTAATCAGTCACTGTAATGCACAACTGCACTGACACTTGGTCAAAGCTGAAACAGACACACACACACCTGTTCAATTAATTGAATTAACAAAATGCCAAACTATTGTCAGCTGCTGAACCAAAATGTTATTAAAACACCATCTATAGTCAGGAGACAGTTGTTTATTTTGTGTGTGTGATGTTCAGGTGCAGCAGGAGCGAAGCCGTCCTTCAGCCTGTACAGCTGCGCCGGCGAAGGCGTCATCCTGCAACACGATCCATCGAAGCTGAGCGGAGAGGCGTCGGACATCGACAAGCTGATCAGAGACACCAACGACATCAAGGTGGGAGGGATGTTGGTGTGAAGATGATGATCTAATTCTCCAGGCCATTTACCCTGCGAGCTGGGTCATGTGGTTGAGTTTTAAGTGAGGGCTTTTTCCTTTTAAGTGCCATGATCAAGTCCCTGAACCACCTACATGCACCCACTCAGCCAGTCCCTGAATCATCCTCTCAAGTTTGTTTAAAATCATATACCAGTGGTTCTGCATGGCATCAGAAAGCAACAACTGGATTATATGTGCACACAAGGCACCAAGCTTGATCTGATTTCTTATGTCAAATGGAAATAGTTTTTCTTTGAATGTTTTAATGTCTTTTTGGAAAAACAAGATTATAGCAGTTACCTCTTCTGACACTCACCACTGAGCTCTTGTAACCCAAAGCAAGGACAACTTATTTATGCTGCTGACACTACGATGAGCAGTAAATCAATCATTTTTATATATATAAAATTGATGACCTCTACCTTTGTCTTCTCTGTCCTTTAACGTCCATGTGCAGACTACAGAAAGCCTTTAGAGAATTAAAAACGTCTGTCAGGCACAGTAAAGCCTGACGCACACCTCCAGGTGGAGAACAAACCCAGGAAAATCCACAGACTTCAAAGCTTTGATGGAGCAGACAGTTTGTTTCATGTTTGCTGCTGCATGTAAATGGAGTTGATTTGAATAGGTTATGAATGTGAGTTCTGATTCCCGACAGCACAAGCTGTCTCCACACACAGACCTCTGCTGGAAGCCAGATGGGAAGGTGGTCGCCATCGGCAACGAGGACGGGTGAGTGAACGACCCTGTCTCACGAGAGACCATCAGCCTGTGTAGTCCTGCGAGGGACCAACTGTCCACTCACAGTGTGCAGTCTTCAGGCTACAGAAGAACTGTTGTACTTGACTAACTGGGTCACATTCTGATTTTATGATTTTATGATGCATCTCAACACTTTCTGAACCAGACAGATTCTGTTTGTAAAAACTGCACTGTTTGCATTTACTGTTTGTAAATGTTAGGCGTCAGCGATTTGACTAAACTGCCAAAACTATTATTAACTTTTTAGCTCAACAGGTTTTATGGTGAATATGCCTGTGCTTAAATGTTTGATATCGTGTCGTTCATCAGCAGATGTTAATTTCTTTCTCTCTCTATCCTGTCATGCTTTTGTAGTTTTCAAGTTGTCTTGGAAATGCAGTTAGTTTTAATTCTGAATGAAGTTATTGTGTTCCTGTTTTCCCCATCATACATCTTGACCGCATGTTCTCCGCTGCAGGTGCATTGATGTGTATCAGGCTCCCAGTCTGAAGCTGCTGTGCAGCATCCAGCAGCACCACAAGATCATCAACACGTTGCGGTGGCATCACGGCCACAGCTCTCCACCAGAGCTGCACTGCCTCTTGGCCTCGGGCTCCAGCAATGCTACCGTCTACGTGCACGATCTCCGCTCCATCATTGGTGGGAGGAGACATCAAGCACACATTGTATCGTTCAGTCCGTCCAAGGAATTCCCTTACAAACCCTACATTATTTACAAGAATGCATTTTTTGAGTATTTCAGCAAAAAATTGTCAGTTTAGCAGAATGATTACAAATTTTAGGAGGGGGAGTTTGGCTAACTCAAAGCATTGGCTTTAATTAGCTGTAAACGTTCATAAGTAAAGACATTTTTATTAATGTAAGTTGTAATTAAAACTGCACCTCTTTATTTAAAATGTGTACTCTTACAGCAATGTCATTCAACCCTACCAGCCTACCAGAGTATTACAGGAAGATGGTTTTGTTGTTTAGGTCGCCAAAAAAACAAATAAATTCAGTGACATCCAGCAGTTATTTTTGGAGATCTCAGAACGTTAAGAGCTTGATATGTGTTGACGTTAGTGTTGTTCTCTTTGCACAGAGAATCCTCCAGAAAGTGCTGTGGTGTTGACAGAGCCGTATCGAAGGCTGTGTGGTCATACAGGTAAAATCACCGGCATGGTCTGGAGTCCACACCACGACGCCCGGCTGGTCACCGTCTCATATGATGGCACGGCCCAGGTCAGTACCAGGCCAGCATCATGGGTATAAAACCATGATAATGTGCCTGACCGATGTAACGGTCTGTCTGAACCCCCAAACTGTAGAGCAACATCTTGAATCTGAAAGCCACATGCTCCTTTTTTGAGAGGTTTGGCTTGGACTTGCTGCTCATCTAATGAGTGGACTTTGTTACCTAATGCATCAAACTATTTTTATCTCCTCCTTTCATACATTAGTATTCCTCGTTTTCTTTGTAATATTTCTTCCTTTCAGACATCAGGCTATCAGGCTTCTGATGTTGGATATTTTTGGTCTGTTCAGGTGTGGGATGTGCTGCAGGAGGCGGCTGTGTCTAACTACCGGGGTCACATTGGTTATCTGCTGTGCGTCGACTGGTCACCTGTTGATCCAGATGTGATCTGGACTGGAGGGAAGGACTTCACCCTGCAGGAGTGGAGAGTCTCCCAACAAGAGTTTACAAAGCCACCTAAAGGTGAACACATGTCTTTGCGGCGCTGTTGAAACACCCAGGAGCACGTCCTCCAACACTAAAGAATAGGTTAAAGAAAAGTTATTCCTCTTTCAGGGAAAAAGATGGTCGACCTGAAGGAGAAGATGAAGGCCAATGCCAAGCAGAAGAAGAAGAACAAGAAGGCGCTGGGTGCCGGAGGAGCTGCACCACTAGAGATGAACGGAGAGACGGTTACAGGAGGAGAGAAGGCGGCAGTGGGACAGGAGCTGTCTGGTGAAGATGGGGAGGATGAAGTCAGCTCAACAAACAGTCCTGTACCTCCACCAGGTAACAACAGTTGTTACAGATTTCAGAATGAGTAAGATGGTTGGGACTTTGTAAAAACTTTATTGTGAAATTTTCTTTCAGCCACTTTTGAGATGCAAAGAAAATTATCTACTGCCGTAAAGAGCAAAGACAAACCTGGTACGTGCTGCATTTATAAAAAGAAAACTGAATGTATTTCTGAAATTGGGTGAATTCATGTTATTATATGTGACAATGTTTGTTTGTCTCTGTGTTTCCAGACTTAAACTTGCTGAAGAAGAAGAAGCCTCGCTCCATGTTGCCCCTCAGTACCTCCATGGACCATCGGCCCAAAGAGGATCTGCTGCAAGACTGCATCACTCTGGCCTCTGTCAAACACAGCAACGGTGAGCCTGAATCTGCTGTGGAGAGGTTTGGTTTGGTGATCATATTACAGAGAGACACATTTTATAAGTCTGAGCTTATTGATGGGTCAGTTTTTTTTTTATGTGGTGCCTTTTGTGTCCCCAGTACAAATCATGTTGTTTTGTATAAATTTGGACAAACACTAGTTCCATTTGATTTTTCATGTAAGGTCAATTGATATTAATTATGATTACATTGTTGTTTTTTTTACATTTTAAAAGCTTTGGTTAAAGAGGTACTATGGGATTTTGCCATGTCCCCAGTGTTGATCATTCAACTTAGATCTAAAACATAACTTATTCTTTTTTTAATTGTCCTGTTCAAAATATATTGGATCAAAATCGTTAACTTTTGTACAAAAAAAATAAGGTTTTATGTTTGTCCCCAGTGACCACTGTCCACCCTGTTGAGTTGCATTAACTGTTCCTTTAAGTGGGGAAAAAAAAACAAACAACAACAATTAATGGCATCCCTCTGCTTAGGTGACCAGGTGACATCACACCAGTGGAGGGAAATTTAGCTTAGATTTTAGACTTTAATGTGTTTGAACATAGCTTGTGTGTGCATAGCTGTGAGGCCTAGGTAGATTTCAATTCAAATTTCAAAAATTGTTTGTGAAAAACTTATAGATTCCTCATCTAGTATTGAAGGTCACGCTAGCCATTATGCTCTCACAGGCAGGCAAAAGGCTAACTTTAGCTCAAAATGTCCACCCTGTTAGTTTTTCAACAGTGTAGACACTAACAGGGTGGACGTGAGCGGAAATAATGTGCACTTGTTTTGCTATGCTGCTTAAAAATTATTTTATTGTAAAAAAAAAAAGAAATCTAATAAGAGTGAGGGACCTATAACATGTCATTTTAAGTAGCAATCATGCCCTGAAAACACTTGTAAATATCTAAGTTCTTAACTGGGTGGACATGTCCCGCGTGTCACATGTTGTTAATATATCTAAATTTAATACAATAAAGGTGTCTAAGCTCATCCCAGATGTTTTTCATAAAGTTAGATATATCTTTTATATAATAGAACTTTTAAATATGGGTAAATCAACCATTCATTTATCCCATGTTATGAAGTCCAAATGGCACCCTATAAAAAAATGACCCTGATTACTTTTATAGGAGACGCTATGTTTCACTCTGGTTGGAAGATAACAGCAGTTGAGCCAGATGAAGAGTGTGAGGAGTCAGTTTATTCTTTTTCAGATTCTGTTATTTCCAAATGTGGGAGCTGAAGTTGAACTTCAGGGACGAGTCCAGGCTAAAATAACAAGCACAATAACTCCAAGTAAAATCACATTGCTAAATCTAAACTACCAAAGAACCAAAAAGAAAGTTATTACAATACTGAACCTTACTCCCTAATTACAAACAAAGGAGAAAAGAGAAGGAACAAAACGTGCGCTCTCCCCTACAGAGCTTCCTAGCAAGGAGGTAAAGATCAAGTACAATACTGACCAGCTGGATCTTTTGCATTTCTGGTTTGGTAACTTTAGGTTGACGCTTCAGTTACCAGCAAAAATAATGCTTATCAGCAAATGTCATACGATTTACTGATTTTACTGTATTGTTTGTGTTTGGCTGGTTTCCAGCTCCCCCTGCAGGCTGTGTCCCAGGCCAGGGAGAGCATCTCCATCTGGGCCTCTTCTCTGACAGACCGGCTCTCCACCGCATGTTTGAGGCTGAAGGTACGCTGTTTCTGCCACCCTGGACTTTCTTTGTGTTGAATGTGCACTCTCTGATTAACACACAACGGTTAATAAAACATGTTCATGTCCTTCATGGATACATTTCCTGTTGTTTACGTTTTTCATCTGCCCATTTATAGTTTTACAAGTTTAATTAAAGTGAGCACATAACTACAACTGACACCTTGTCGATCCCCTGACGTGCTCATGGTGCACACATTGTCTGACTCAACTCAGAACTAAATGCGTGTTCATTTCAGGAATTCATATCACATATTTCAGCTCTTTGGAGAGAAGATGTCACATGTTGTGTCAGTGAAGATTTTGGCTCTGTTGTTCTTCAGAGGAGGGTCACGTGGAGGCGGGTCACTACGACTCTGTTGTGTACCTGCGGCTGTGGAGCGGAGACCTGGAGGGGGCGCTGCAGCTCGCCACAGAGAAGGGAGAGCTGAATGACCACCTGCTCTCCATCGCTCCTATGGGTAAAGGCTGGTGTTGATTTATTGATCTTTAGCTGACACTCTGAACCTGAAGCACGTTTGTGACTACAGTTTACAGACCGTTTTCTTAAATAATTTGTAATAATTCACAAGATAATTTTGTCAGAATGTTGACTTGCTATCTCATAAGAATAAGAAACTCAGCTTATTTCTAAACTCTTTGTCTACTTTTATGTTACTTTCCTAATGGTGATTACATGTTCACTGACTCCCAGTTTTTAGTAGGCTGTGAATGACTGAACACCTTTACTTGACAAACACATCATCAGGAGTCCAACAGGGAGAACTTTGCTAAATAAAGCTGAGGAATAGTAGTTGTGCATGTATCATGATAATGTGGCACTGCGTTCATGTTGTAAGGTGATGAAATACAATATTAAGAGGCTTCTGGATATTGCGATAATGCCTGTGTGCTTCCTCGTCCAGCCGGGTTCGAGGTGTGGAGCAGAACAGTGGAGGCCTTTGTCAAGCAGTTGTGTCTGCAGGAGCAGTACCTGAAGGCAGCCTCCCATCTGCTGTCAATCAACAAGCTGTACGAAGCCATTGACCTGCTGCGCTCTCACAAGCTCTACAGGTTCACTTGTTCTAGTTTTTAATGCACAGCTAGTGATTACCGGCTTCTTTTGGTCATATACTATCATTTTTTTCACTTCTTAAAGTCATGCTGATCTTGGCATATGCTAACAGAACAGATCTGTGTGTGTTTCATGTCAGGGAGGCCATAGCGCTGGTCAAAGCCAGGCTGCCAGCAGATGAACCTGTCCTGAAGGAGCTCTACACTTGCTGGGCCGCCGTGCTGGAGAAGGACGGACATTTCTCTGCAGCCGCTAAATGGTGAGAATTAGAAGGATTTATTAAAATTGCTTTTCAAGCTTTTCTTCTGTTGTGGTTAAAATTTAATATAAATTTAAATCTCTTTTCCAAACACATCATGTAACCTATTTTTTATTTTTTAACCTCGTCTTCCAGTTACCTGGCTGCTGGTGCCAGTTTTGATGCTGCTAAAGTTATCGCCAGGAAGAATGACATCTCCTCACTGAGGACAGCCGCCAGTCTAGCGAGAATCTCAGGAGAGGTCGCTCTGGCTCAGTCGCTGGCGCTGCGGTGTGCTAAAGACCTGGCTGCTGCTCAGGACTGGGTCGGAGCCCAGGAGGTCCTGAGTTCACAGGAGAGCCTGCTGGTCAGTGGCAAAAACATCATCAACACTGGAAAACATTTCTGCAACACAAAGTGTGAATAAAAACAACCGTTTGACCTTTTCTTTGAAAAAGATTTTTGTCTTTATGAAATCACAAATACTTGTTTTAACCCTCCGCAGGTCCACAGGCTGCACATCTGCGTTGCTGAGCTGCTGTCTATGATGCTGACAGACACTCAAGTTGTATCTCAGTCCTGCGTCTCCAGCCACCCGTGGGCGTCTCCAGCTGAGCGCATCATCAGCATCCAGGACCAAGTGAGAGACGTGTGGGAGCAGCAGTTTGGTGTTTCCCAAACGTCCGGCGGACACCGCAGCGTCGGAGCTCTTCTGCTGGAGCTGAAGTCTGTGGAGAGTCCAACACCCACCGCTAACGTTCCTCTCAGACAGGTGCAGAGTCCTGAAACTGCTGTAGTGATTTTATACAGTATGTTTTCAGATGCATGCTGGTTAAAAAGGGCCTCGAGGCAAACACTGATTGTGATAGTTACAAGAAGCGTTTTACAAGTTAGAGCAGAGATGAAGTAAGTCTGATAAACGGACCTCTTCACGATTCTGACTGTCTTGTTGTCGTTCTCTCTTTGTTGGTGCTTGTGTCTCATTCATCCTCAGGTTCAGCTGTATTCATCCCTCCATCTGACCCGTGCTGTGTTGAGCTGGTTATTGGACGATGATGGACAGCTGATAAAGGAGTTGTGGCAGGCGGTGGCCTGGCTCAGAGACGCCGGACACTTGAGCGTCTCTGCAGAGCTCTGCAGGCTTCTGTTCCCTGACGGTGCGTCTGTCTGTCTCATCAAGTGTAAATAAATAGTAGTCACAACTGTAGACTGTTTACTAATGTTGACAGTGCACTGTTTTAGCAAGTTATTTAAACAAGAAATGTAATGTACTGAACCACTGTGGATTCACAGGAAATGATTCATGGTGTATGCTGGCAGACATGAAAAAAACCCGGAAACTTTAGATCACGGCTGCTAATTTCAAAATTCAAATTCTTATATATTTTTTTTTATGTTTTGCTATCACTGTCAACTTGAAGTTTAAACCCCCAAAATATTCAGAGATTAATAGATAATAGCAATATTGATTAGTTACCATAATATATTATTTTGGACTGAGTGATAATTGTTTCTTTCTTTCATTAGGCGATGTTAGTGTTTGTTCCAGGAAACATCCCAGAACACTTAATCACTCAGAAGAAGAAGCCAAAGCTGCTGCCAACAGTCTGCAGGCTTTTGTTTATTACCAGCGTCTGTACGATCACTGGTGGAGCAACTCCATCCAGATCCAGAACAGGTTGCCCCTCTCAGCAGCTGACTCCAGTACTGGAGACGAGGTGAAGGACAAAGCGGTGAACGGAAAGTCAGAAGAGAGCGTCTGCCCGGCAACCAGGAGGCTCGATAAACTGGACTTTGATGCATCTCTGCTTCTGCGTGAGGATCACGCTGCCTGTCAAGCCGCTCAGAGGTCAGTGAAAGAGATCCAGGAGCGGCTGGCAGCCATGGTGCTGCAGCATAGCAGAGTTCAGGGAGGACAGCTCGACTCTGGGGAGAAAGAGGTCGATGTGCCCGCGCAGACCTCCGTCACCAGAGAGTCATCAGACAGCCAGAGGTCCGATGATCCTGGGCAACGGTGAGGGCTCGGGAAATTCGTGATTTATGATCGACTCATTTGTTGTTCTTTTCCACTTGGTGATTTATAAGTAGATCATTCAGTATACTGGAGTTTAAGTGTGTGAGCAGTGGTTGTAAGATGCAGGATAATGGGATATTATCAGAATCAATGCCCTATGTTAAACATGCTAGCAATTAATTACTTTATTCTACTTCTATCCCTCCATATTTCAGAGGGAAATGGTGATCAATAGATTAATCTGAAATCTAAAGCTTAATAATATCCAATTTGTAAGTTTGCAGGTTTTTGTTGCCATACTGAGTCATACTTTCCTGGGGTTTTCCTCATCTTGAACACTTTGATGATTGTCTATTTAAGCGTCTGTGTTTTCTCTCCCTCAGGTCTGAGGACCCGGAGACTCTGCTCTCTTTGTCTTCCAAGATGTCAGAACACCAGAAACAGCTGGCTGACCTGCCTGACACAATCAAGGTACAACACATACAGTATGAGATTATAGAAGGAGAGAGGAGCCGCTGCCCGTGTATTCGGCCTCTTGCTCCAGATAAAAATTGCATTGGATGTCAGTTGGAACTCAATGAGGATAGTGGGGTAATACTTAAAAAGTTAGACATGTATAAACTTTATCAAAAACCAAGTCTGACAACATCTTGGAGATGATCCCTACGAGTGACTGCCCTGTGGGTGTTTTTAATAAGAAACAGAAGTCTCGCTCAAGCACAATTCAGGCTCTGAAATCTAGAGAGGTGAGTCGATGCTGGAAACGCTGGAGGAAACGTGAGTCAGAGTTGGAGAGAAGAGACTGTTGAAATAGTCTTGCCAGCAGTTTCTCTACATAAAAAACAAACGCCTCTCCCTCATTTCCACCAGCGTTTCCTGCAACAACTGGCCTCTCAAGATTTCACAGTGAGAATTGTCCTTGAGCGGGACTTGTAAAAACAAAGAGTGTCACCGGGTATTAGTTGTAGGGATCCTTTGCATGATGTTGTCAGTCACCTGGTAGAACAGTCGGAGCCTGGAAAAAAAGCACCTTTTGTGGACGTCACTTTGACGAGCACAAAGAGCCCTGAAGGGAAGACGTTGCAATCACAACAGCCGGTTTGCGGCTGCCAGCTGAAGCATCTACTGCACGGATTCCAAAACATTTTGTACCTTCCAGTCATTACACCACCAAAATGTGTAAAAATAGGACCCATGTTTAAAAACCCCGAAATCATCCTTTTAATAGGTTAAGAAACAGCAAGGAGCACAAATGGGTCCATCATGCTAAAATCACAAGGGTAGAAACCAGACATTTTTACCCAAAGGATCTACTTGATCCCATTTTATTTTATGGTCCAGTCACTGCTCCACCTGTAGCTGGGTAGTTTAAACAGATCCATCCGATTTGGTATTGGGGTCGTTAAGTTACCTTATTAAGTGGATTGGGTTGGTCATGACACGACGACCCACATTAGTTTATTTTCATAAATGTCCTTATTTCTGATATCGGTTGCAATGATTCATTTTAGGGCCACAGACATACAGGGTTTAAATGTGGAACCACTGGTATCAGATTGGGAAATGGTATCGGGTATGTGAGGTATTGGAATTGCGCAAGAAAGATTGTTGCAGCCTTAGAATCCAACAATTACTTGATATTTTAACTGGATATATATTGTAAACATTTGTAAAACTTCCAATAAATTCCTGAAGTATTTAAGTGTCTGGCATAGAGACAGAATCCTCAGTGCTAATGAACAAGTACATGTTTGTCTGTGTTTCCTCTCAGGCCTATCCTCACCCAGACGTTGTTGAATGCTGCCTGGTTCTCCTGCATGTCACCAAGTCTTCACCGTGTGTCTCCGAGTCCCTCCAGCAAGAAGCAAAAGATCTGCTCCGCAAATACGGAGCAAGTCCCTCTGTCCTCAAAGCCTCCCAGAGATTCCTCACCTGAATCATTCATTAGTAGACTGAAAGAAGCACTTCCACTGTACAGCTATTTGTTGAATAAAAAAAAAAAAATCTTTAATTACAAAATGATGTGCAAACATAGAGTCCATTCGAGTCTACATCCAGAAAAGCCTGAAGGAGGCCTATTGCTGTCAGAGCTGCTTGCCTTGTAAGATGATGAACAGACATTTAAAATTAGGAGTAATTTGTGTAGGCGTGAGGGTTTGACTGTTAAAAGCGCCTTCACTTGAATTAGCTTCATCTGTAAAATGTGATTCCACGTAGAAAAGTGTACAAAGTAAACTTAACTTTTCGATTTAGCTAAATTCATTAAATCATTTAAGCAAAAATGCCATATCAGTTTCCAGCTTCTCGCATGTGAGGACTGTTTGTTTCAGAACATTTCAATTTGTACCAAAAAAAAAAAAAACTAAAGTATTTTAAGACATGGGTTCTGGAAAATCTAGCCATCATTATGTTTTTCTGACAAAACAAGTCCTCCCTCACAATTAATCAGGGCCTAAGAGGTCTTCAAATCAGGTTCTGGAGTCAAACAGTGGAAAGACTTCGATCAAAGCAAACATAGCCAACTTTAATCCTCAATATTCTCTAAAAAGAATTAAAAAAAATAGAATTAAAAATGAGCTCTTAACCTAATTTCTGACGCTGAGGCTTTGCTAGTAACTGCACGCACATCATTTGCACCGTAGTGATTGCTTATTAGTTTAAACCCAGTAACATCTAGATGCAAGATATCCATTTAAAAGGCATACCTTTTGCGCAAGACCTTCCACAGAAGAAGAAATGTTTGGGTGAACTTTTACTTTGTCTCATCTACTGCTTCACAAATTCCAGCCAAGAATTTCCATATCTACAATAAACCCTTTAAAAACAAATGTTGAACAAGGCGTGTGTCAGAGTGCGGCTAGTAAAAAAGATCAAATACTTAATGTTTACATTCAAAATACAAAACAATTTAATATACAACTGTTTAAAACAATGTAGAATGTAAAAACAACAGTAACCACAACATCTGTAAACCGGACGGTGGACAGTTTGGTTTGGTGAGTGGATGTACAGAACGACAGCAGTTTGCCCATTGAAACTCATGCATGACCAAGCACAGTTTATCCACGTTGATGCCAACTGTTAAAAGCTTCTGAAAGTGGAAAAGAGCTAAAACATTTTTATTTTCATCAAAATTATACATTGTAATTTACAGGCCCTTCCAACATTAACTTAAAAATTGAAATCCCTGCAACAAGAGGTGAACCCCGCTGATGAGAAGGAGAGTCTGAACTGAAGAATCTGACTGTTTCTGTCAACGTTTTGGTCTGAAATCACAGTAAGATACAGGAGCTGGTCCCATGCTGTTAAAGAAGGGTGTCACTATAACGCTGTAAAAAAATAATCCGACAGATTTTAAAAAAGGGTTCTGAACATATGGCCATATACTCAGTAAAAGCGACTAAAAAGCAAAATGTGTACGCCAGTGAAGGATCCACTGTCGTTGAGAGTCCATTTTACAGTCACTCAGGAGGAAACTTTAAAGAAATATATTGAGTTTTGTTCAGCGATCGAGTGTCAAGGGAGATCAGGGGGGAAATCTGCTGGTCGGGTTTTAAAACAAGTGCATATTCCACTTGAAGATTTGAGCGCTCAGTCAGTTTGTTGTTCGTCTCCTCCTGACCCGAGCTGGAGATGCCGTTCTGGGGTTGTGTGGAGCCCGAGCCCAGCCCGTACAATCTCCCACAATACTTTGCATCATCAATGTTGTCTTCAAAGAAGAGCTGAACAAAAAACAAACAAAAAAAAGGCCTTTTAGTAAGATGACTGCATTACTAAAAACACACATGCTATTCTTGCCTTTATTACTTAATTGATGGGATGCGTTTCCTTTCAAAACAGAAGTTAGAGTGGGACATTTACAGCGAGGGTAAAACACACAAAGCAGCCAGATCCCATTCATTTTCTATGCGAAGTGGTGAATCTTCAGCGAGCACAATAGGATAGTGCAAGATCTAATAAATGAAAAGATCTGGAAGGGACAAAGTGGCATTGTAAATAAATGTATTTTTTGGTCCTGTATCACTGTGGACAGAAAGTACATTTTGGTTGACAGCTTTCTGTGCGTTTCCACTCTGAGGGACGCATTAATGTAAACTAGTGGACCTTCAGAGGGTTATGGACAAAAAGCAGTTTACTGGGATGGAGAGAAAAAGATGTTTCCATCCTTTAGCACAGTTTTCAGTGAACATAGTCCTCTGGGTGGAGGGTAGAGCGAGTAAAGAATGTTCCGGTAATAAAAGTTAAGATTATGCTGCAGATCAACTTCAGTCCCATGAAGAAAAAAAAAACCAGACTATTTCTGTGACTGTACCTCTTTCATTCTGAAGAAAGCCATGCCAGTGAGCAACGAGTCTGATCCAGCCTGATGCTGACGCCCTATCCTCTTCAGCTCCAGCTGGTCTGCTACTTCCTGCAGCCCTCCCTGTACAACACACATAAGTCTCAAGACTTCAAAACAACATGAACACCGTCAACAACTACGGTCTCGATCTAGTTTCCACCCCCTGTATCTCCGTATCCAGTACACAGTACCTTTAGGTTCTTGCAGCTCTTCATCAAGTACTTGACGTCGTAGATTGCGGGGAAGAACAGGTTGAGAATCTGGAAGAAGTCGTGTTCCTCCTCAGGTAGCCGTGCGTCTGTCAGGAGTTTCACCAGGTAGCCAAAGTCATAGCCGCTGAGAAGTAGAGAACACAACGGGAGGGTTCAGGTCAGGATGGACTGGATTAAAATGATGTTAGTGGGTTCAAACTATCAAGCAATCACCATGGATCAAATTTAAGCTAAAGTAAAGTGGGCGCAGTTACTAGTCTCAACTTCATTACAGAAATTAGGTTAGGATCTCAAGTCAAATTCTCTAATTGCATTTTTATAATTCTTTAAGATAACATTGAGGACTAAAGTGGGCTGTGTTTGCCTTGATTGACAGGTATCCATATATTCTGATTTGTTCTGGCTCCAGTAACTGATCGAGAAGACAATAACCAAACAAAAGTTTCAAAAGCCCCTTCAAAGCCTGGGGAGAACTGAGACGCTGCATTAGATGTCGACAAAGTGGTGACGTTCAGCAGCTGTGGTGCTGACAAAGAAATATTATTGTTACGAATCAATGAACCCTACAAAATGTCATTTTCTATGTCTACAGTCAGCGCTCAATACAAAACCCTTAGTTTCAAAAACAATGAATGAGTCCTTATCAAACAAAAAAAGAACACAACTAGTGAGAAAGTAGCTGCCTGCTCTGATCGGCTGGATGTGGAGGTCGAGTCGGCCGACTCCTGCAGATATTTAGCATGCATAGATGGACACATTTAAAACAGATATTCCCTTAGTTGCATGGTGTGTGTTCCATTACAGATTGTTTAACAAAACCGAACAGGATGTGAGAAATGTAAGTAGCGGTGTCTCTACAAGCATAACTACATTTCTTGCTAGAAAGGGAAGAACACAAGTGAGTGAAAACCAGCAACCGACCTGTGGAAGGAGAGCCACTTGACGTTTTCACAGAGCACCAGACCGGACGTCATGAGGAGCTCAGCAAAGTAGAGCGTGTCGATTCCTTCTTCTTCGTGTTTTTTAAACTGGAGGCCGGAGTTTTGGAGCAGGTCTATGGAGTCCTGTGAGTACATGTCTTCTCTGCGGGGAGCAAAAAACACATTAAAAAAAAACCAACCTCGCAGAGTTTCAGAAAGCGCTAGAAGACAAGATGGGAGTATAAACAGTCTGCCTACGTGAGGTTGAACTTGAAGTTGAACTGCCACGTCGTCGTGCCAGGAGGATAGTCTCCATCCTCGTTCATGAACGTGAGGCCGAGCTGGATGATCTTCAGGAGGTCAACGTTACACCTCAGCAGCTGGTACTGGTAGTCCACTGTGCTGCGGAACTCGCCGATTGGCCGGACAACCACTCCAGGGAATTCTGTGTCCTGATTAAACAGAAAAGAAAACGCACTGTTATGTCTCATCGGTATGTGGTGGTCATCACATAACCACGCACTCAGTTTCCTAATCAACTTTTTGCCTTTACCTGCCTAATCTATGTCATCTACTTTTTACAAATTAGCTGAAAACTGATTTACACCTGCAACTTTTAAGACAAATAAACACGTTTACTTCAGTTTTAAACAAATTGATCAGCTTGCAATTAATACAGGTAACAGAAAATAAAGAGAAAAATGGGGACAAAAAAAGCTCGCCATTTCAAGTGTTCCCACTTTAACATGAATTTTAAAAATCCATTTTTGAAGTTAACCTGTTTGCTACTCGACACGGATAATTTTCCTGTTAAAAAATAAATACATACATGAATAATGAGCCCTAACAACAGGATATATTTCACAGATTGATATTCAAATGTGTCAGCATTTATCACCACTCACAGAAAACATTAAAAACACTAATGTCCTCAAGCCTTCAGAAATTAGGATAATCCGTCTTTTATTCAAGTTACTCAAAAAAATGGGAACGTAATTCTTTATAGTAACTCTGCTGTCCAAGAATGCAGTAATATTCATTTCTACAACAACTTCTCTTAAAGTCTGTTACCTACCATTGCAATGTAATTGTAGCTTTGAATAATCTGCCGGATTTTCCTCATTTCCTCCTCCACGTTGCTCGCCCAGACCTCACAGATTATCTGACTGGAATCTGTAAGTGCGGCTGGCATGTTGGCAGGTCAGGAAGAGAGCTAAATTCCCCAACAATCCAGCAGCGATCGTGAAGGGGGCGAAGGGGACGCAGTGTGATGAAGAAAGACAACTCTGGGAGAGGATGAAAATAAGGAGTTAAGAGAATGCATTTAAATCCCACTGCAACACTGGTGTCAGTATAATATCAGACAAACAAGGCTGGAGATTAATGTAAGTACCACTTTACTTTGGATCTAGTGTGAACATTTACAATAAATGCCCATTACAGCCTGGTGGAGTCTTTTTTTAAAAGTAAATATGTAACTCCTCACAGCATACATGCATTTAAATGGATGATTCATTCAAAGCTGCATTAAGCAAAATGCAGCTGGAATGACGTGGGTTTTTGTGTTTCATTGACATTAAGGTAAAAATGTGACAGTAACGAAATTCATTCTCTGCACTTAACCCATCCCTCAACTCCAGATCTGTGCCAGTGTCACAGGTCAGTGGCACTGACCAACCCGAGGAAACCCACGCAGACACGGTGGAGAACATGAAAACTCCACAAAGTTGGGCTGGCACAACCGGGGTTCGAACCCAGCACTTACTTGCTGTGTGCACCTTGCAGCCCATGGACTTTGTTTTTTTTTTTTTTACAGCTGTAAAAATACACTGTGGAGGAGATGGTGATGGGTAAAAGCCTCTTCTTGAAGACTGGAGCCCGTGCAAGTATTACCAGTACTGCAGTACCAGGTGCACTACTCTCAGGTGCCAGGATATTATTAGGTAGGTAACTTACACCACCAAGAGTTCATTAAAACTAACCAACTCTAATACAGCAGCCCTTCAATAAACACTACCTTCATGAAAGCAAACTGTTTCAGAGATGTGTTGATTTTGGAGGCTGATTTTGAGATAGCAGTGAGTGAAGTGGCATTTTCATTAACGAAAAAAAACAAACAAACAAACCCCGGAACATTAAAGAATGAATATTTCCTTTAAATGAACTATTTGTGTCACCATGACATCAAGATGAACAAACCTTGTACAAGCTGCTGGTTGTTTATGATACCAGGCTAACTAACACAACTGATATCAACGTAACAACAGACACATTAAAAACGGCCCATTTTACCTCAAAGTCTTTGGAAGACTGTGGTTTAACAACTTTGCTTTAGTTTAAAATATT
>NW_024042804.1:0-22869 GCF_014851395.1 Micropterus salmoides | reverse complement strand
TGTCCAAAACAGGAGGAGACATTTTTATTTGTAATATTAGTCGGGGGTTGTTGTGGGTGTTTGTTTTTTCTTCTCCTTCCTCTTCTGAACTGAAAACTGTTAAAAAAAAAAAAAAATATATATATATATATATATATATATATATATATATATATATATATATATATATATATATATATATATATATATATATATATATTGCTGCAATATTCCCAGAAATATCACGAGAACTGACGTAGGCAGGGTGCAGATTAAGGGTTTCCATCTTAAATTCTTGTGTGTGTGTTCACATTTTAGACACTGGGCTGCCTCTCAGTGCTCAGATTATATTATGTGGCTTTTATTTTCCTGCCTCATATCCACCACTAGGCTGAAGCACTGCCTCAGCTGGCCCTCCCCCAGGCCAGCCCAAAAGGAAACTACTGGAGCTCTGTGATATTCATATAACACTCCTATAGTACATAATAGTATGTTTACCATACGCTATACTCAACTTGATGGTAGTACTTATTGTACATTCTCACTGTGGTTAAGTTAAATATATGTGTGATATTTGGTCAGTGGACGGCAAAAACTTACAAACATGTATATAATAAGCGATTACGTAAGCAGTTGTGAGCTAAATAGTGACTTGAGCTCACTTTGTTGTGTCATTTTTGCTTCTTGATGGATGTATAGATGGATATATACTGTAGATACAAAGGATATATAGATTAGTCTGTGGACAGCAAAAACTTACAAATGTAATAAAACTTATGAATGTAGGCTAATAATCGATCACAGATGTTTAAGTGATTGTGAGCTAAATTGTGACTTGATCTCACTTTGTTGTGGCATTTTGCTTGCAGATGGATAGAAAAAGTGCTCAAAAGCATATAGATTAGTCGGTAAATGGCAAAACTTACAAATGTAATAATCGGTGACAGATGTTTTAAGCAGTTGGGGACTAAATAGGGCCTTGATCTCTCTTTGTTGTGTTGTTGTGCTTGCAGATAGATTGATAGAAACAGTGCTCAAAAGTATTTATAGATTAGTCAGTGAATGGCAAAAGCTTACAAATGTACAAAATAAACAATTAGATAAGCAATTGTGAGTTAAGTAGTGACTTTAATTCACGTTGTTGTGGTGTTTGCTTGCTGATTGACAGAACTAGTTCTCAAAAGTAGTTATATATTAGTCGTGGACAGCAAAAACTTACAAATGTAATAATCTGTCACAAATGTTTTAAGCAGTTGTGGGCTAAATAGTGACTTGAGCTCACTTTGTTGTTTTTCCTTGTTTGTCCTGCTCATATACCCACAAACAACCTAGGGCTCAAACTACTAATCCATCAGTTGATGGATAGAGCTGCAACGATTAATTGATAAGTTGTCGACTACTAAACTAATGGACAACTGTTTTTATATTCGATTGATCAGTTTGAGTCGTGTGAATATGTCGTAAAAGATCAAACAACATGGATCGATTTAATCGAGAAGATAATCATTAGTTGCAGCCCTGTAGACAGACACTAAATACATCAGCCAAAATGCCAGGTTCTCTGGTTTCAGCTTCTCAAATGTGAATGTTTGCTGGTTATCTCAAGTCTTCTATGATAGTAAATTGAATGTGTTTGTGCTTTTGACTGCTGGTCAGACAAAGCACATTTAGGTATAGTACATGATGTCAACTTGACATGCTATAGACTAAAGAGTTATTAAAGAATTTAACCACCAGATTTATCCATAATTAAATTAACCATAAGTTGCAGCTGCTTTTACTATTCCTTTTTAAATATGTAACTAATGGAGCTAATGTTGTGTTTATAGACCTCCAATAGGGATTTTATTTCACTTTAGCATTTTAGTCTTACTTTCTTATAGGCTTTCTTTTGTTGTATTAAGTATAATAATACTTTAATTATCTTTTATATTATCCATTTTCTACCAGGGTTTAATAATTTTATTCAGTCTTGTTCCTCATACGCTTATAGGTAGATGTTTTATATTCAATTAATGGCTGATAGTCTCTCAATAGTATTCCAAATTGTCTAAACTTGTATTCTAAACTTTGTGTTGAATTGAGTATAAAAATCCATACAAATATCTGTAATACTTATAAAATATTAAATAGGGTCTTACAGTATAGTCATGCATGAGACTTTATCTGACTCAATGGTATTCTTAGTTTGAGTTTATTACTATAGTAATCATCAAATATACCTATAACTTACCCGTCATGGCTTATATTGTGTCTGTGGAGCTTAATAATGATTGCATCTTTATTTCTTTTACTTTTATTCCCCTTCTGTGTCCTAGAAACCTTTTCATTTTTCCTCTGATGACTAATATATTTATCCGTCTAATTCTAACATAATTATATTCTTCCTCATATCGTATCAAGTATAATAGGGCTCAGATAAACCTATAATTTTCCTATAGTGACTAAGTGGAGACTTGGTAGTGTTTACATCAAAGTATTACTTTAAAAAAAACCTGAACTATAGCTGTAATGTTCCCATTGTGGGTACTATTGTGTCTGTAGAGCTTAGTTATTAGTTTATTTTACTTGGTCTCCTGTTCTCCTATTAATTTCCATTAATACTTAATAATAATCATTTAATACTCCATGTTAGTGGCTAACACTAATGTCTATAGTACCCCGTAGTGTCTTACCTAAACTATAATTTTCCTATAGGGACTTTATCTTACTTTTATTTCGTTCTTTTTCCTTCTTAATTCAACTCATATACCTGTTTAATATTCCAATAATACTTCTTTAGGGTCTGATACTTTGTTTATTGTACTCAGTGCAGTTTTATCTTACTTAATTATATATTCTAAAATATTCCTATAACTATCGGTATGTGGTTTTATCAAACTTAATCCCCCCACCCCTCCCTTCTTGGATGAGTATAATTACACATATAAATATGTTTTGAAGCAGCCATTTGTATCTCTGAGACTCAGTATTTAATTGTTAGTGTTATGTTTCTGTGTTTATCTTTAATCACTGATGTATCAGTAAAATATCTGAATATCTGCATATGGGCTTGATGTAATAGTTATTTAGTCCTATAATGACTTTATCTTACTCTGTGGTGTTCTTTCACCAAAGTGGGGTTAATATTGAGCCATTAAGTGATCAAATTAAACATGTTTCATTCTCATTTTGTCATTATAATAGTCCCGTAATGTTTCCACAGGGTCTCTTGTGTTTTTATTTAATCTCCTGTGGTTCTATCATTTCAGTCCCTATAAATATAAATAGAGCATATTCAGCGTGTTTGACATTCAACAGTGACCTTGTCCATTTTTTTGTGGCATTCTCTGTCACCATAATGTTACTCTAAGGCAAATATCACGTTCTTATAGAGATTTGGAGTGTCTGAGCGATGGTGAGCTTGTCTTGCTTGTTTTTTCACATCTTTCAGTTTTGTCAAAGGCCTTTTTTTTTTTATTTAAAAGTGTGTTTGTGATACATCATGTCGCTGCATTATGTTATGCAGTGGTGTTAATGCTCTTATTGGGCTCTGCGTTTAGCCGATACGTATATTTGCTGCTGTTTATTTCTAAAAATTGATCTTAGGGCCTGCTGCAGCTGGTCTGCAGAGCTACAGCAGGGGGAGGGCTGCCTGTGGTGGGTTATGGGTATTGGGTGGGGGAGGGTGTGCTGGGTGGGGTGGGGGTTGTGGATGATCAACACAGGAGTGAGAATTTGAGAATATTTTGCATTTAGGCAGCGGGCGGGAGGTAAGCAGGAGAGCTGCTGTGTTCAAACAGCTACAGAACAGCTCTGCTTTAGAAGAAGACTATTCTTGGTGCAGAAAGGGGAGGAAATACAGTATACGCATTTATTTTGTGAATCTTCACGTCCCATCTATCTTGAGTAAATGGATAGCAGCTGCACAGCCGGCCGCACCCACAGCTTGTACACTAGGCCTTTTATTTTCATGTGGATAATAAGCTGAATGTGACGTCTGCCTGGTTGTTATAAATCGATTTAATTTGAAAAATCTGTCATGCACTTTCAGCCGTGCCTCACGAGAACATTTGAGGTGCAAATTAATCGATAACTCCATTTAAAGAAAATTAATCGGCAGCTATTATGATAATTGATAAAACCAAAAAGTTTCCCAAAGGCTCCCAACTTCTCGCATGTTGGGACTAAACTGGATATATTTTGGGTTGTTCTGACAAAACAAGACATTTGAACTTTTAAAGCACATTTTTTTGACATTGAAAAACAGATTTTTAATAAAGGAAATGATTGGCAGATTAATTGATAATGAAAATAATCGTTAGTTGCATCCCTAAACATTATTTAAATTTTACTGCAAGTTCAATTAAAGAGTTAGTTTTTCATAGCATTTAAATAAAACTAGAGCTTAAGTTATTGAACTGATGAGATCCACGGAAAATTAATCTGCAACTATTTTTGATTGATTTAGTTTGGATTAGTCTTTTATTTATGTTTTTTTTTTTTCAAGCGTAAATGTTAAACATTCAACGCTTCTAGTTTCTCAAACATGAGGATTTGCTGTTTAATACCATAGTAAATTAAAATTATTGATCTTTATAAGTCAATAACTTGACTACAAAGTGTCCATCAAATGTATTGTTTTTTTTATTTTTTATTTACTATAAAGTAAAGAGAAGGTAAAGCAGCAGATTCTCACATCTGGAGATGGGGGAAACGGAGAATGTTTGACATTTTGACTTGAAAAATTACTTAAACGATCGATTATTCATTTTCTTTGATAAACTTGTTCAGTCATTTATTTTACATTGTATAGACAAATTAAACAATTAGTTATTCGATAATGAAAGTAATCATTGGTTGCAGCACTAAGTGAAAGTAATAACTTGTTTCAGGTTTTAATTTTTGTCACTGAGAAATATGTTGTTTTGAAGATTTTGGGTCATTTGCAGGTTGTGTGTTGCAGCTGTGGGGCTGCGTATTATGTTTCATGTCAAGCTGTTGTAATTCAGTCTTTTCTCGCCTCTAACTCCAAACAGGGGATTACAGAGGAGCAGAGTCTGGGTGATGGATTCAGTATCAGAAAACACAGCATTTTCATGGCTGTGCCATTTTCTTTAGGGCAGGGAGGGGAAAAATGGATCACCAAGGCTGCTGTGCACAAAAGCAGCATATTTTCCTTTGATTTTATCTTTGTCTGTCGAAAGATGGATAGATCTATATACCATATTCCTCTGTGCCATAGAGTGCCATTTGTAGTTTTATTTTGTACCACATACACCTTCCTTCTGCCCAGAATACTCACTAGAGCACCAAATGTAGATTATTCCAACACTGAAAATAGTCCCCAACAAATGCACCATTTCACTCTGTTAGTCTGAAATTACCGAGCCTTTAAAAATATCTAACTAAATATTCGTGAGCCATTCTAAAGATTCACGGACTAACACGCTGCTAATTTGGGTCTTTTCATTAAGAATCTTTTACGCATCAAAACCACTTGGTTAGGTTTAAATATAGGTAAAGGTTTTGGTTAAAATAACTACATTACTTACTAAAGTCCAGTTTCTGACCCACCCGTCCAAGCGTTAAACAATGACATTAAAGGGTGCCATGTGCGTCGGTACAAGACACCGAATGATGTGACAGAGCATTCACTAGGGCTGCAACTAACGATTAATGACAAAGAGAAGTGAAGAGTCTGGAATCTGACAATTTTTCTTTTAAAAATGATTCAATAGATTCTCTAAATTGTGGGCTAAATTTAATAGTTGACAACTTATCGATTTATTTGATTAATCGTTACACTTATTTTAGCACAAATCTTGTTCCAGCGTCTTTATTGTGGGTTTTTTAATGCTTTTCTATGTATAATAGTAAATTTAAAGGTTTAGTGTGTAAGATTTAGTGGCATCTAGTGGTGAGGGTTGTGAATTGCAACCATCTGTCCAGCCTACCACTGCCCCCCCCTAAGAGTGTAGGACAGCTACGGTGTCTGACATAGAACAAAAGGTGTCTCTTCTGAGACAGCAGAGTGGCCAGTCAAGAAATGAGATCTCTTTAGGTAGATTTATTAAGAAATTATATTTACTTAATTATTCAGTAAAACCATATTGTGACTTTGCCGCTGACAGACCACATGGAAAATGTAAGCCAAGGGTGTGAAACACTGTCACTGTTTCTGCACCACAGTCCATTATAAGCAATGTATTAAATAAAGTTTATACAAACATTGACAAGGGGAACACATTCATTCTCTCTGTGATTATGGACCCTCACCAAAACGGGCCAGATATAAACAACAATAATATCTGGCCCGCTGCCAGATTATGGTGATTTGATAGGGGCAAAAAATATAGATAAATAAATACTTTGATAGCTTTGCTTAAAAATAGATCTGTCATGCCAGCAACAGTTACTCACATAATCACTTCCTCTTTAGTGGTTTTGCCTACAAAATAAAAGCGCAATCTTAGATTTGAAGTTGAACTGAGCTTTTACTTTGAAGAAATCTGAACGACACTAAGTAACCTCTGAAAGAGCCGTCAGAGAACGTGATTCCCCTGAATGTCCTCTGCCTGGAGATACTGGGGAAATGAAAAAGCGTCCGTTGGTTGATGGATGACGATCAAACACCGAAACTAAAACAGTGCCGTGATCTGAGAAACATTCGCTGCAGAATCTATTTGTTGCAGAGAGGGGGGGGGGGGGCGACACATCATCCACCACCATCTAATGGTTGAAAATATTGCTCCGATTCAAAACTTATTTGCAGACCTCTGCAGTATGTTAGTACTACTTCTTTTTCTTCTAATGTACGTATTCAAAATAGTGATGAGTGCCAAGAAGAACGTAGTGACGAAACGCATTCCATAGCGCTGTTTGTCCATTTTCAGCTACTGTAGAAATATGACGATGCAACGTGGCGACGTCCATGAAGGGGTGCCCGCGGTTATGTACATATAAATGTCTCATTCTAAGGTCATTAAAACATAATGGTTTATTCTTTCTACACCACTGAAAACATAGTTATGGATCTTAAATTGCATTTCTGTCAGTAGATGAACAGAAATATTACACACTGAACCTTAAATAGTAAACAGCTGTTGGACTGTTGGTTAGACAAAACAAAACGTCATTTTGCAGTAAATTAACTGCACTTATTTGTACTTGTTTATACAAAAACAAACATGTTGTAGTAAAACTGCAGTGTAACTGTAACCAAAATAACTCGACCTGAAGCCCAGAAAGCTAAACTGAAACACAGATATTTATGAGCTGCTGTTAATCACTTAAGGTTTGGAAGGTAAAAAACCCCTATTAAATAAAACAAATCTGCAGCATTTTACAAGCAAAAATTTTAAAAATTATCCTAATTTAAACAAGGTGCTCCATCTCTCATGTCTTGTTTTATATTTTAATGTCACTATATAACAGACTTGTATAAACTATTTATGATAAAATGCACTCAATATGGGTTAAACAATTCCACATTGTGTGATTTCCCGAGCCGAGAACTGGTCTGAGTCGCTTCGGCTTGTGGATTTTGTGGTTATCTGTGAATAATGTTTGTAGCAGAGCTCAACCGGCCTCCTGATAGATACAGAGATTACCATTTTGTTCACATACTTTAAAGATATCCTTAAAGAGAATGTATTTTCTGTTTAAAAATGGACCTGCAAAGGCCTGGTACTTATGACTGAAACACCACCAGACCTGTGAAGGCCTCACACTGCCTCAAAACAGCCTTGGATTTTAGAAAAACTGCCTCCAGTTCTTTTTAAGTTCTTGAGCTTTTTCCCACAAGCTGCTCTGGGTGTCACAGGCTCCTCACACTTCCTCTTATAGAATGGTGAAATCAAAACTGCAGGTTTATTCATGCAGCAGAGGTGATTGTTCGCTTTCAGTGTGTATGAACCCATTTGAGGTGTGTTCGATTTATTGTTCCATGTAAACACCCGCAAACAGTGAGCGGTTAGCTGCTTGTGAGGTAAGACGGATCAAGTGCATCCAGAGTGTAAACACACAGGAAGCTCCGTGTAAACTGAGCTGTAGATTTAAATAAAGACAAACTCTACATGAGAGGGGTTTTTTTTGTCAAACATCCGCCATTTTAGGGACAAAGAGGGGAAACTGCTTTTACAGAAAGACCACTAGGGATGAAACGATAACCTGTTTAACGGTAAACCACGTCAACATTCCCGGCTGTTATTATTACCATACACATTTTAATTACCATGATCACCGCGTACGGTTAACCACGCAATTATAATCTCCCACGGTAAACACTGTTCGGCGTCTCCCAGAAGCAGGCGCGCATGCGGAGAATGCAACGTGGGTTTGTTTGGGCCACGGCGGAAGGCAGCGCTGCTAATCGTAGTTACATTGTAGCTAAAACATAGCCGGACTGGCCACTGGAGCACCTTGAGAAATGGCGGTGGGCCGGTCGCTCTGTGACGCGGTAAGGCCATAAAATAGGGAGATGATGGAAAAAGGTTTGGTTTTGCCTCGCTAGCCCTTCTACACTAGTACTACATAGGGCTGTAACTAACGACTATTTTGATAGTCAGTTAATCTAGCGATTATTGAAACGATAAATCGACTCTTGGGATTATGAATCGCAAAATTTAAATTAAACTTGAGGTTGTTTTAGGCATGTGCTACAACAGTCAAGACAAAATAAATACTGCTTTCAAAAATAAATCTTTTAATGAACGTTTCTGCTGCAGCAAAAGAAAGTTCCACTGAAATCGAGTCCTGATCTGAGCAGCTGATCTGCTGTTCAGTGACGGAGCAGTTTACACGCCGGCACTGCAACACACCAACTAACACTATATTTATACAAAGACAGGAATAACTTTGTTACATCTGCCAAATTTACAAGAGGGGATCACTAATAACGATTTTGTCTTCATCAGCAATAACGTTACGTGCCTCCTCTTCAGACGCTCCGGCGCTTCCAGGAAGGCTCAGCTTTGCAGACGCAGCAGTTCATGACCTTTTTAGCTGAGTGAAGAGTGAAATGCTCCCACACTTTGGAGGTCTTAGGTTGTGAAGGTGATACTGCAGCGCTCATGTTGTGTTGTTTTAGTAACTTTACTGATCACATCACTTTACTCCGTTAAGATGACGGGGATGTTACGGCCCAATGACATCGTGAACAAATCGATTCATTAAATTAGTTGGCAACAAATTTAATAATCGATTTTCGACGACTGTTAATTAGTTGTGCACCCCAACTACTACAACAAATTTTCAAATGTTGAACAAGATGATGATTGACAAGTTATTACATAGCATTAACAACTTAGACACCAATAAGAGCATTTTCCGTGCACAAGAAATTGATTAATAAAAACAACCCACAGACATGAAACGGCTGAAACTGGATTTAATATTCAACTAGTGGTAAAATAGTTTAATATTATGTGAAATTATAATAAATTACATTCTGAACATTGTACTTTTTATTTAATGTTATAATATTATACTACAGTCTTTCCACTAGGATTTGTTTCAGGAGGGATAGTCGATCCCCGAAACTAGTTGTGTCGCAGAGCGGGCGTGTTACGGAGACGTGGTGTCGATATAGACACCTTAATTTTGGCTGTTTAGGCTCGTCACGTTCTCCAAGTTTTCTAGCTCCTGATGGCGCTCGATACAGTTACGCTACATTCAGATATTGGCCAATGAGACCATGATTAGGGCCCCATGAAATCCGTTTTAATTTGCTGCCAGATTCCGTTTAGATATTAAATAATTGAGTGAAATTTTAGTAGCAGTGCTCATAATTTAGCAGCGGCGATGCGGCGAAAAATAGGTGAAACGTATCCCTGTCATGTGCACGTCAAGATTAGCTTATAAATTAATATTTAGATAATGGATTTGTGAAATCTGTGAGTAAATAAACCCAGCTTTAATAGTTGAACATATTTACAGTACAAACCTTGTCAGTGAAATATGAGGGCAAAAAAACAACACACAACATTAGAAAACAAAAAAATCGTTCAATAATTGTAATCGAGGTGAAATGTTCAATTAATCGCTCAGCGCTCCTTGTTTACAAAGCCTGACCGGACGTAACTTTTTAAACTGACTCCACCCACACAGCCACGAAGTCTACAACGAGTTTGCGCCTTGGATCTGCAAATGTGGTTTCATTTCTGAGAGTTTGTTGAAGTGATGAGGTCTTTTTAGCACGTGTTGTATGTGTGTCTTCGTGTGTAGAATGGACGTTAAGCGCTAAGCCCCGCCCTCGCTGTAACACTGAGGAAGAGAGGACAGAGGCAGCGCCTGTAAACACCAAAACATAACGGCACAGTTTTTCTGTTCGTTTACATACATACATATTTTATTCTCAAATTAAAAACCCTGAAGGGGACGGACTGTCTCTGTTCTTGACTTTGGAAATTGTAGTTTTTAATACATTTAATTGCTTTTGTGTGTGCAGAATTAAAATCAATGCTGACCTTTTTCTTCTGATCACTGAGGGAAACGGTGTATGAATAATGTTCTGTCAACGCTCAGTTTGCTGCTTATGTTAGGTGAATAAAGGTATTTTCTGGTTAGTATTTTTGTATTTAAAGGATGCATTATATAGCTGCTTGCGGTTTTAGTTCCCGTGTTGTTTCCCTCCATCAGACATGAACAACAAAACACCCGGTTGCATCAGAAAATGAACACAGACACAGTGTCAAAAAATCTATCTCAAGTCGCATGAAATGGAGGTATAAACTCGAAAATGAAAATGGAGGTTTGTTCACAGCACCTCTGTGCAGATGAATCTGTCAAATGCTCATTTAATAGCAAAACAATCAATACATATCTCATTCAGAGTCTGTGAAGTAGAAGATTTTATTTTACCGGGAATGGAACTGCACCACTCCTCAGTTCTGGTACGAAATAAATTTAAATGTGTGACAGGTTAGTCAGTTATGCAAGAGGAAGAAGTCACAGATTGCTTATTTGATCTGACACTTTAATAGTAAAACATTTTTATGAAAAAGCTGAAATGTGTTTTAGTTTAATGCTTGTTGAACTCTGAGTGGCTGCTGCTGTTTGTCTTTACTGCACAGTTTGGCACTGTTATTTCATGCACCGCGGACTCCAGTAACAGTCTGTCCCTGTGTTAAGTACTGTACTTTATTTGTGACTTTTTTAAAAACAGACCCCCTACAGTATGTGATATGAGGATTTATTTACTTTTCTCTGCTTCCTGTTGTTTGTAAATGGAACATCTTCGGTTAAGCGGACAAAACAAGACATTTGAAGAAGTCACCTTGGACTCTTGGAGTTTAGGTTGTTTTGCAGTATTTTCTGATGTGACTAAATCAGGGGTATTCAAAATCTGAGACTGCGAGCCTCCCATCAGACAAAGCGTGCTAAATGGTGTACAGTTGTGGTTATAGTAGCTGCTTTTAATTAAATTTTATATAATTCCAAAGCAAAAGTCTTTGTTAAAAAGTTAAAAGTTTTAAGTTAAAACCTACTTGGCAATAAATCAGATTGTTTTGAGTGATAAAGCCTGGCTGTTATCTTGGAGCAACCTCTCCATAGTTCTTTGCATTCTTGGTTTTGAGGTCTCATGGATGATGCTGGCTAAGAGAACGATCTTTTAGTTGTGTTAGCAAACACGTTAAGTGCAATAGTAAATTAATGACTTATAGGAGTATCCTACGGTGTCTTCTTCCCTATATTCCCCCTGGTGTTGATAATAGTGTTCATTCTGAATAGTAAACCTCGTTCACTTAATGGTAACGTTAGCTAGTTAGGCTGTGTGTTGGACATCAGTAATTCGCTTGAAAGATCCTTAAATAGGGGGTGACAAAAATTATGTGAGTAGTCAACTAATTGAATAAATAATTAACAGAATAGTCGACTATGAAAATAATCATTAGTTGCAGCCCTATTGTTGTTACAGTTCTAGTGCCTTGCATTATGGGAAACCCTACACGAGGTAGACTGGTCCGATGCATACTGGAGATTTTTCCCGAATCAGTACGCCATCCGGGTATTTTTGGCATACTGCAGATTTTGCTTTTGTTTGCATACTATATTTAGGTCAAATCAGTACGTACTACTAGTATAGTAGGCGGCTTCTAATACAGCCAGCTCTCATTTGCGGGAGTGTTCCTGTTTTACGGGAATATAAAAATAAGTTGATGAATCAGAGCTTTACAAACATACTGGCTGAAAATATCCAGTTTATGTTCTATTAGAGGGTACAAAGATGAGCTGTTTCCAGTGATAAGAATAGCTCAGTGATATGGATATAAGTGCTCTTTTTTAATGCTTTTAGATTAAACAACCTCTCCATTGTCAATAATTGGAAGAAATGTTTAAAGAGGTCATATTATGTCCGAAGTCCAGCCCAAAGGGAGTTCCCATCTCCCACAGAAAACTCTCCTCTGAAATGCCTGAAAACAGCTCGTTTGTAGTCCAGACGCTTCCCTTTCATCCCTGCGACGTCACAGGGATGAAAGCTGAATGTGCCTCATAACGCTCGCCAAGCGGCTACTCCGACACGCCCTCAGAAACAGCGATGGAAAAACACTGAGCTGCAGCACACAGCTCTCCTCTCTCTTCCAAACACTAGCTACCCTCCAGGCAGTCGGTGGACATAAAGTTAAAACTTTATGGATGAAAGATACTTTTGTTACAGATTAATAACTCACCACTCTGAAACTCTTGCTCCAGTCCATGTTGCCAAGCTGATCGGCAACATACTGGCTTCTCACTGACCCGCCCTTCTCTGCTTCTGATTGGCTAGTAGTCCTTAACTAGGAACTGAGCATGTGTAACTCCCAACAAAGATCATTTAGAGACAAGATGCATCACTCCATAGCTAAAACGAAGCTTTCAACACAGGGTGAAAAGAGGAGCAGCAGCAATGTGCAGTATGACATAAATATGGTCCATCCATCCATCGTCAACCGCTTATCCTGCGTACAGGGTTGCGGGGGGGGCTGGAGTCTATCCCAGCTGACATCGGGCAAATGGCGGGGTACACCCTGGACAGGTCGCCAATCCATCGCAGGGCCACACATAGACAACCAGTCACACTCACACCTAAGGACAATGTAGGGTCACCAATTAACTTAGGCGACAGTGCTAACCACTGCACCACCCTCGACAAAAATACAGTGTTGTTTGAATATGAAACCATGTAAACCTTCTGGTACAACCCCTAAATAGGATTTTGAACCTCAAAATGAGCATAACACCACCTCTTTTTGTTGGGAGGTGAAAACATGGTTGCAGAGTAAAGGTCACATTACCCAGCACACTTAAGCAATTTAATATTTGCCCATTGATTACAACATACACATTACTTTTAAGCTGAAACTTTAAAATCACTCCCAAATCAAATTCAGACTTGTAAAGAGATCACATAGTGGAATTTTAAAGTGATTGTCAAAGAGCAAATCACACTATTTTTACTGATGAACAAGTTGAATCCTCTGCAAAACATTACAGATACTGAATGATTAACTACAGCTCACGGTTTTATGATAGCTTTCTGGGAATTGTGTGGCCTTACTCATGCAGCCAGGTGACAATTAAAAGTTTAACAGCAAAATAATTTCTATTAATATACCTTTCAAATAAACAAGGGTGCACAGGCGTTTTGAAATCAGCTTTACAGGAAGTGTGTCCACGTTGTTGTAGTAATGACAACAGGAAGCTAGCTGGCTGTTCTGCAAAGTCAGCTGTTATTTTTATGCTCAGAAATGAAATTGAGGTTATCTGGAAAACAATTGTGATACATGCAGATAATCAAGATCATGCAGGTTTATGCTTGTCTCAGTTTCCAGGCTTTTTCCATCAGAATTATTAGTAACACTGGTAGTAGTCATGTTGTAAGAGAAAGCATCAGAGTTAAAAGCTGCATAATTTTCTTCATATTTTGAGTCAGTATCTGGCTGCTGATGCGCCTTTGCAATGCAAAACAGTCAGAGGAGTTAATTTTTAACATTTCCTCTCAGAGTTGTTTAATATATTACAGTATGCTGCTCTCAGTGCTGTTTATACTAGAAGATGGTGCAAGTTTGTTTCTAGAGGCATTTACAATTTAATTAGACGTTTCTCATATCTGAAGTTTTCTCTATTTTTCTTTTTTTTTTTTAATGCATAAAAATATCAAATTGTAGAAAAGGCTGAAACCATAGACGGTGAAAAAGAAGTAGACAAGGCCACCGTGACATCACCCGTTGGCATCTTGTTTCAGCAGGCTACCAGAACAATGTATTGTAAAATTAAGAAGTGACGCGTGGTGTGAAGCACACAACATATTCTTGAGGAACGGTACGTTGTAGGGCTTGATTTTGTGTTGTATAAATGTGATTTTTGATGAGATTTTCTCTCGCACGGAGCAGAACTCTTTCACTTTAGCCCCTTTTCCACTGCATGGTAACCAGCTCGACCGACTCGCCTTGTTTTGGTTTTCCACTGCTGAAAAGTTGTAGCTGCTTCCAGGTACTTTTTTTCGTATCAACTCCCGTCGAGGTTCCAAGCGAGCTGAGGCGATACTAAAATGTGACGTTAAAACACGGCACTATTCACTGCATCATCAGAGACAAAGGCCAGCAGCAGAAAGTTCTATATTTTACAATTTTCATACGTTATTTCATCACTAAATCCACTTCTGTGAAGTTTTGAGGTGAGAAATCAGCTGTGTGGATTTCAAATATTGACAGTTTTACGAGAAGTGATGGCGGAGCAAAAATGTGCTTTAAAGTTTTTCGGAGTTGAGGAGCTCCGCAGGTGGCGGCGGGGAGGAGCGTGTGAGGCCGGCCAGCCGCCCGCTCACAGCGCCCTCTGCTCCCGCCGTCACACAGACCGCTGCAGCAACAACCAAAACACATCTGGAAGGTTTTCATACCGCTTATCTGTCTTTACATTATGAGGAATGCTGAAACGTTTTAACTTAAATCAAGAGAAAGCTGTGAGGGTCGCTGGTGTGTGTGTGTATCTCATTGAATATTACGTTGCGGCAGTTGTGTGTGGCGTCGCTATGACAACCAGCTACATTGAGGTGTGCTATCTCTCTGAAACTTCTCTCAACCATAGATGTTATTTCTGTCTCCAAATTCTGCAGAGCTTATTAAAAGCCAAACTCTTAACAGTGATCACGGTATGGCTGCCTTGGGATCCACACAGGGATCATCAACTCCTCGTCATCATGTTCCTGTGCTCTCTTGTCTTTCTGTCAGTGGTTGGGTGCTCCCTCCTGCCAGCGAGGCAGCTATGCCTTCTACAAGTCGGTGAGCAGCAGAACTCAACCCGATGGGCCCGCCCAGGTGTGGAAGCTCGGGGAGTTTTACTTCATCCGCTGTGGACCGCAAGATCCCGTGTGCATCGCAGAGGTGAGATACCTGCTCACATGGCTTTTCATCTGGCGCTCCGTTAGATTAAAGTAGCTAGCTTATGATAACAATGGCTCACATGACAAGGTCTAATGTGTTTGTTTGTTTTTGATTTCTGACCCACAAACTTTGGTTCAAGTAAACTTTTCTCATCAGTGTAGTTTTCAGGTGCAGCAGGCAGCTGTTTTCAGCTAAAAAAAAGCGCTAAGAATGTTCTGTACACGACCAAACAGCAAATAGCTGGTGAATAAAGTGGAGCATTTAGCAGCTGAAGAGCCAGCAACACAGCATGTAATGTTAGTAACTTAGGGCTGGGCATTCGATTGATAATTATCACAATAAATGTCAAATCATTATTTCTTTCAGGTTTAAAGGCTGATTTTTGCTCCTGAGTGAAAGTAGAAGATGGTTAATTGTGGTTTTAAACTTTTCTTTAAAACCACTTTTTTTTACAGTGGATCACTTCACAAATCTGAGATTGAACATTCAAAACTATTGATCAAATCTTTATTCGGTCCCTTTCCCTTAACAAATAAATATATAATAAAAGAAGTCAGTTCTAATTTGTTCATTAATTAAATCAAAGATTTATTCAACATTTTTTATATTGTTTTTGAGGAAGATTATATTGTTATAATTATTATTGTGTTAAGCCCTAAATTAACATCAGCTAGGTTGTGAGTTAGGAAACTGTGGATACTGTTGCTACTGCGACATACTGAAAAACTTATACTGAATACACTGAATACTACACTTCCTGTAATATATCCTGATAGCATCTTTGAGTAGGTCCTCCCTCCCTGGAAAACACCAGTGTCTTTCAAACTCCAACCCTGATTTTTAAATGGCATCTGCAGAAACCTAGAAAACATTATCATACATGTTAACCCTCCCGTTTTTGGCGTAAATCTCCCGTATTTTTAACCTTTCTAAAAAAAAAAATTAAAAAAAAAAAAAAAACCTAGCTGTGCGTATTTAATATGTAGAACATTAGCTTGAACAGTGACGTGAAGTCAGCAGCGCGTGGAGGCCCATGATGTATGATGCAGGGCTGTACAGAGGATTTTTGTCGCATACAGGGAAAGTTTTAAAAAGAAAACCCAAAGAAATAGGGTATTAAATAAGTCAAAGATACTTAACTGAACAGACACCCAAGTTTATCAGTGAAAGTGAACCAAAAAGTTACAGTTGTGTGCTGGACAGCTGATCAAACACTCACGATAAAGCTCTGTTAAAGCCGAGGGGAGCTTCAGGTTCAGCTGGTTATTCTCTGCCACCTTTTCACATTGTCCTCCGTTGTCACTTTCATACATTATTGTTTTTACAGCTATTTATAGTTGGCAGCTTTTAAGGGCCAGAGGCTGAAATGAAGGCCTACATGAAGAGCCAGTATAAGAGAAGAAATCTTTTTTTTTTTTTTTTTTTTTTTTGGTTTGTGTTGATGTTTCCACAGTATGGATGTGAAATAGGTCTTAAATTGCATTGATAATGGTCTTTAAAAGGTCTTGAAGTCTAAATTTAACTTGCAGAAACCCGCAGTACATTCAGCCATCATCAAGGTGCTTTTTAGCTCAGTTGGTAGAGCACAGGACTCATTGCCTAAGAATTGTATGTTTTATCCTCTTATTTATCTTTTTCATAATCCTCTTCAACAAAGTTCTTTATGAACATTCACCCATCATTCCCGTCATCACAGGAAAACAGAGTATTTAAAAAAAAATAGGGCTTCTGTACATGAAGAACCCCTGCTGATAAAGTCAGCCTATTTTGTGCAAAGAGGCTGGTGTTTTGTTTTTTTGTTTGGTTTTTTTTACAGGCAACATTATTATAATTGCTAACAGCATGTAGCAGTGAAAGGTTACTTTACAAATTGAAATCCTTTTGTATGTTTTATTTCTCTGCTCCACATAAAGAGCAGATTTTAATATTTGCACACTGGAAAATGGATGGTGGCCAAGTGTGACTGAAGGTGAGAGGCAGGTTTTTTTTTTTAGCCTGTGTGCTCAGTCAAACTCCTTCTGGATGAATAATAAAACCATACAAAGAAGATGCAGCAGCAATGTTGAAACGTCTCCAAGAATCACGTCTGACCTACAAATCTGCACAATCTGGTCCACTTCAGTTCAGATAATGTTATCTGTAACTCCCAACTCATCGACCTGCAGGGCCGGACGATTAATCGAATCTCATTTTCAATTATGATTTTGGCTTCCAACCATAATGAAAACAAGATGACCAAGATAAAAAGATTGTTTCGCTTACCTTTTGTCTTGTGTTATAAATGCAGCTCACCCTCCTTCCTTTGCATCGAGGCGCTCCCGCCCCTCCCTTAAAGTCCAAACTCAGACTCAGCCAGGCTGTGGCATGTTCAGCGCCAGCCAACATGACGGGGATTATTATAACTGGTATAACTTGCTCGTCACCATTATTACCATAACCCCACTGCATTTTGCGCTGAATGAATTAGCCTGGAAGACTTTTCCTCTACTCTTAGCTTAACAAAATACGTTTTATTTATACTTTTATCACTCACCGTTTGGTTCAAGTCACTGCATCTCCCGACAGAACAACAATTTCAGTGTTATGTAACTAGAGGTGTGTAATATTGAGAAAGTGATATCAAGATATTTTCTGGTATTTTGTCAACAATGATAAAACACAGTGGCCGGTGAATAAAGACTGCAGCTTCTCAAGACTAAAGCGGAGCTCCTGTGTGTTGCTTGCCAACTGGAATGCCCCAAAGTTGGTGTCGACTTCGGCCCTGGAGAGAAACAAATCTCCGCTGTGCTTCCTGACTTCGGTCTGGCAGCCAAACAGGAGTGATTTACAATAGGATATTAATTGTTGCTCATGTTATTAATGGGGGAAAAAGTCAAATTTATTTAAAACTGAAGCATTTAAGTGAAAACAATATTAAAAACACTGAAATTAAACGGTGCGAGTATGAGTAAACCATTTCATCTGTCAATCTTTTGTTTTTGTCAATTGTCATCTGACAATTTTGTGTGATAGGGAGGGCAAAAAAAACACTTTACATTAGCACGCTAACGTTTAGCTCAGCCTCACAGAGCTGTTAGCATGGATGTAGACTCTCAGTCTGGCTTTAATTCATAATACAGAGCACTCTCACACACAGAAACACAGCAGCACTGTCTCCAACATCTTCTTCAAGGTTACAAATATTCATTTAGATAAGAAATGATTTGAGGTTTGGTAAGTTATGCTTAATGGCTGAGTTATGTGTGATGCAGCAAGACGGCCAAAGGTCTTCAAGGCATCTGTGTTTTTAAACAACGTTGTATTCTTCTTCTACATTTGCAGTTGACCTTACTGTGGGAGGACCAGACACGGCAACACCTGCTGGCCAGCGCCAGACTCTACTTCCTGCCAGAGGACACGCCAAAGGGCCGGACCAGGGAGCACGGAGAGGTAGGTCAAAGGTCACGGGGCTATTTCTGTTTTTTTGGGGGGTTTTTTTGTTGTTTATTATTTAATAATACTATATTGAGGTATTTTTTTGTTTAATTTAAATTACATGTGGCATTTGTTACCATTTTCCATTTACACCACCAAAAAACAAACAAACACAAGAAACTACATATATCCACCACAGGATATGACATACTGGAGGCAAAATAAATATTGAATGTAGTTAATGATAATTGTGTACTATAATAATAAGAACTAGACTATATCACATTTTAATCACAATTGAAAGTTACACATGACACCTAGTTGCCACTTTATTAAGTCCATATTCGGTTTTTGTTGAAAGCGTTTTAGAGAGGTTTATGTGGTCATTTTTGGAGGTTGTAGTTTTGTGGTGCTGTTGAACTGCATTGTATTATACTGGAAGGTGTTCCTGATATTTTGTTCATCCCATTTCTAACAATGAGGGTAGCCTAAATAACTGAAACACCTCTTAGTTTAGCATGTGAATGAACCTAACAATAACGCATCAGAATGGATTTGTTGTAGGGCTGAACGATTTAATCTAATTGTGATTTTTCTACCAAATATTACGGTTTGATTGACTTTTTTAATTTATTATTTTTTGTTTTGCTAAAGTTTAAGATTCACTGCCAGTCTTACTTTTGACGGAAGCCGCGTCAAGCAGCACAGAGCAGATGAACCAGGCAGGAAGTCAGACACAGAACGGCACAGAGAATCCGGTTGATCTTCAAAATAAAACACCTTTTTGCAGACTCCCGATGGTACATCAACAATAAACACAGTTAAAACGGACAAAAAGAAACAATATAAGTGTGTAGTACAAACATAAAGGACAACTGAACAAATAAGCACAATCTGAACAAGTTGGCAAAATCAGACCGGCAAAACGGTCTTATATTCTGAAACGATTAATCGTTCAGCCCTACTTTGTTGGTGGTATTTTGTATTATTAATCTGAATCTGAAGTGTAAGGTAGCATCACATGCAAATGTTTAAGTAAGCTAGAAGTACAACAAAAGTGTACTTACGTACAGTACTTTCAGTAAATGTTCACTCTACATAATGTGAAGCATAAAATAACAGTACATAACATGTCTTCTGTAAGTCCTGTCGTCTGGTAATGGAAGTGAACGTCTCCCTAATATAATCTGCTTTAAGAACATCTATTAATAACTTGTGACAGGAACACTGCCTCACAAATATCTTCAGCCAAGAACCGCTTAACCTTCAGTCAAAGTCTCTTCTTGTTGATCAAAAATTATCTTAACCTGACCTTCTATCGCCTTTCCCCCCTCATGCTGAAATAACTTGTGCTTTTAATAATGAGCACTGACGAACAAACAGTTTACATCTACTCTCTGATGTCATTAAATACTCTGCTTTAATTAATAATCCCTTCTCTTTAGGTAGGAGAATCGGTTAAGTTACTTTTGAGTACAAGAACAATCAGTGATTTTCACATGACCAGAGTAAGAAAATAAGGCTCAGATGTGTATGTGTTTTTGATTAACACAGTTCACGTGCAGGCTGCAGCTCAGCCCTCACATGAAAATCCCCCTTTGGAAATGAGACTAATGTATTACCCAAATGTAAATCCTATGACTTGTCTGAAACCAAATTTTCCACATTTTGAACTTGGATATTCCACTTTTCAAGTCTCTATATAGAGGTTTAATTTTTCCTGGTGGAAAAATGAGCCCTCTGAAAGTAGTTTTATTTTGCCCAGTTTCCTTTTAATATAAAGAGTTTATTTCTAAATACTTTGTCTCATTTGTGTCATCTGAAAGCCATCTTTTTTTTTTTTTTAAAGACCTGTAGGATCAATCAGTTTTAATATCCTTGGGAGAGGAACAAGAATCCTATGATCTGTAATATAATGTGTGTTTTGAAACACCAGCTTTTCCGATACGGTTTGATTTTTGTAAGGCAAACGAGACATGGTGTGTTAATTAGTGAGCTTCATCCGCTCTTTAAAATCGTGCTTTTGCTGCGTTTACGTCTGCCGTCCAGACTAAAATGGCGAATCCAAACACCTAAATTGAAGAATTTTAAAATGCAGCGGTCCCCGTTTTAGTATTTAAAACTCAAAGGTAGCGAATTAGAGAGGACAGGCGAAAACGGAGGACTTGGGAACTGATGACGCAGACGGTCATGTTTGGCTTCCTGACTGGGTCTGGTTGAGTCATGGCATAGACTTCCCTGATTCGTCAGGCACCTTTTGTTACTCCTGTGTTACTTTCAATTCCACCATGACGTTCGTATCGAGTAGTGGATGGAAAATTTCTGGACAGAGATCAATGGTGATACGCAGCTAGAACGCCAGTGAGGATATAGCCTTTCTGTGTATTTAATCCTCGCAACGCTCTCTTCGCGGGGGTTTTATTGTTTGACAACTGCCAAGTGTTCACACACACAACGCGATAACACGAAAACACATCTCGCGATTACTACAGCTATAAGAACCCAGTAAGCAAACATTTGCTGTGATTTTGATTTGAAATAAATGGATTTAACTGATGCCGAAATACTACAACATGATGCAGATTTGTTAAACATATGAATTCATGCTTTGTCAGGTCTGTCAGCAAGACGGCAGGACAACAACTTTTAAAATGTTTGTTTTCTGAATGGAGTTCAGCTCGATCGGGGCTATGCTAACCTGTTCACAGTAAAGTACGACGACAGCCGGAATAAAGTTACAGACACACATTTTCTGAGCTCACCAGGTAGTTCAACTTCTTCGCTTTCTTTTCTCCAAGCAATGTCCAGTTTTGTCGGGGTTTTTTCGTCGAAGTCCAGCAGAACTGAGTGCCATCTAACAACAGCAGTGGAGCCAGGTGCACGCAAGCTGCTGAGAAGCTCCAGTGGAGAACATTTTAATCCCAAAAACTAAAGTAAAAAGCTAATTTAATAAAAGCAGTTAACTCCCGCGGGTAAACAGTATAGTTGCCAGAGCAGAATCCAAACAGACTACAGGTGTTTATTTGTCCAAAAGCTGCAGCGGCTCCCGGCTCGGTCTTCTGCTTTTCCCCGCAGCTTAGAAGCTCCTCGTCGGCCAGTGGCGTTTAACTTCTCCGCTCTGCTTGGTCCTCTCTACACATGCTCTGAAGCCGTCGGTGACGTCAGGATCTCAACGCTGATAGATTTTCAACTCACTGCCCGACAGGAAATCGCAGCTTTCAGTGTCTTTGCATTGACTTTGTATGTAAACGCACCTGTTTGGACCTGTTACACTTCAGCCATAGACTGCTTAAAAGAAGTGGATGTAGCCACTGTGACGTCACCTGTTGGGTGTGGACCACAATCTTGAAGCCTCGATTTTATGTACAGAGGAGAGAGTGGAGCTAGTTAGCTAGCTTGGTCAACAAGGTGCATCTGTAATTTACCTCAAGTGTGATATTAATGGGGATGCTAATTTGGGCTAGCAAAAAGAAGCTTAAAACAAAATGTACTTACCAGGCAAAAATCAACAGCTGACTCCTTCCAATGTCTTTTTTTTTTTTTTTTAGTACAACCAACAGATGGACAAGACATTTTTAGGCGACCAAAATGTTAAAATTCATGAACGTGAAAACACACAGTGAAAGGGTTGTGGTAGGCACTTGTCAATCACAAGGTAGCCCCACCCTAAAGCATCGCCTGCTTCTTGGTCTCTGTTCCTCTAAATGGGACCATAATTTACTAAATGAACATCATGCTGTGTTGAAGAAATCTTAAAACTAGCGACTGAGACTCATAAACTCATTAGAAAAGTGTTTACTGAGGGAATAAATCAGCTGAGAAGTAGAAACATTTTGCTGTTGACTCCACTGCAATCAGACGTGTGTTTGGTATTTGTTGCAACAAGAGGAGTCGCCCCTGCTGGGCGTTTAGACAGAATGCAGGTTATGGCAGCTGCCATTTAACTTAACTTTTCAGAACCAGAGGTTGCTGCTTGACCTCAGCATGACTCAAATTTGAACTGAAGGAACTCAAGATTCATGCGCAGCACGTTAAATCCACAGACCAAAATTTAACGCACTTCTTGGTTGCCTGATTGAGGGTGCCTTAACGAAAAATTACTTTTCTTGTATGGTCAAGAAACAAAAATCAG
>NW_024042803.1:0-31708 GCF_014851395.1 Micropterus salmoides | reverse complement strand
CTTTCCATTCTGTCTTTGATATAATACCGCCCCTAGCCCCTGGTTGGAAGCGTCAGTATGGAGGATGAAGGGCTGTGAAAAACTCTGGAACCCTAAAACAGGAGGCTGAATAAGACAGTCTATCAATCTTTCCAATACTGTCTGATGCACGTCATGCCACTCAATGGGTGTGTTGGATGGGACTCCTCTACTGTTTCGTTTTGTTTGCCACTTTCTCTTTTTGTTTGCAGGGTCTCAGTCTCGACAGGTGCTTTAACCAGGTCATACAAGGGGCTGGCAATACGTGAAAAATCCTTGATATACTGCCGGTAATAACTCAACAGTCCTAAAATTGCTCTCAACTCACCAACAGTACCTGGCTGCTTGTCTTTCAGAGCTCTTACCGCCGCAGTATCGGCAGGGTCCATTCTGTTTCCCTCAGCCGACACAATTCTCCCAAGATACCGCACTTCTGTCTTGAACAGGTCACATTTTCTGGGTTTCAGTTTTATCCCATGCTCCCTCAGTCGTTGCAGCACCTTTCTGACGTCATTGACATGATCCTCAAACGTTCTGCTAAACACAAGAACATCATCGAGATACGGCACGCATATTTCATCCCTTAAGTCTTCTAAGCACTGTTCCATGCAACGTTGAAATGCGGCAGGGGCATTCATGAGCCCAAAAGGATCCGCACCCACTCATATAGGCCCACGGGGTCACAAAAGCAGTCAACGGTCTACTTCCCTTTGCAATGAATCCCTGGTGGTACGCCTTACCCTGATCAAGCAGTGAAAAGAGAGTGTTTCCTCCCAGGGTGTCCATAATGTCCTGCACTCTGGGGATGGGGTGGCGATCTGGATGAGTTTTGTTATTGAGCTCCCTGTAATCAATGCAGAAGCGCAGAGTACCGTCTTTTTTTCATACACAAACAACTGGAGAGGAGTAGGAAGAGGTCGACTTTTCAACCCACCCTTGTGCTATCAAGTCCTGCAAATAGTCTTTCATCTCTCTGTATAAAGGTTTTGGAACAGAGAGGTACGTTTTTGACACTGGCTCACCATCTTTTAGTGAAATGTCCATTTGCAGGCTTTCCACACAGCCTATGTCATTATCAGACCTGGAGAATGACTCTGACTCTTCTCTTAACATCCGACTGACTGTCTGCCTCTGGTGTTCATTAAGGTGAGTCAAGTCAACAGGAGGTTCCCATTGTTCTTGGGTAGGGGTGCTTCCACTTGAGTTCTGAGCCTGGACATGGTGAATGGATGCAGCTGGTAAGTGATCTGTTTTAAATATGTTGGCAGGATACACTGATCTGACTGACTGTACAGTTCCAATAACAGTCCTTCCTGGCAGCATAATGTCATGACTTGTGGGGTTTTTGTGTCACAAACTCTAGTCCTTCAGGCCACTGTGGGTTCTCGTCAGGTTCAAAGATAAGGGTCTGGTCCTCTCTGAAAGGTGGGGCCTGTATTCGACACTCAATTTGGATGGCGGTAAGTTTAGGTACACTGACTCTGTCATTTACTGTCCTCACATTATGTCCACATGTCTGTCCTACACTCGCTGCATTAATAAAGGTTTTTGCTTTGTTTTTCCTGAGATGAGGAAAAGCCATTTTTACTGCCTTCACAAGCTTGTCCATATCCACATGCTTTGTTTGGTCTTGCAGGCTATCTAGAACAAGGCGCTCAATGACATTAAAGCCAATAATAGGACATTGTTGCTGTTTGCCTTTTAGCACTAACATGGGTATTAGCAGCTCATCATCACTAGCGGTAAGTTTAAAGGACACTGCAATAATGAGTTATGAACTATAATGTCACATACCACTTGTCACAATCACTTGTCACACAAGCAATGACAAATATTTTAGACAAAATCTGTGTCCACACCACCCTTTACAATTACTCAAGTTTATTAGCAATTTCTCATCCTGTCCATCAACAGACACATACAAGGCCTCCCCACTCCCCCATATTGGACACTCAGATCACATCACTGTCATGCTAATGCCAGCATACTGACCAAGAGTGAAGGTCACCAAACCAGTTCTGTTTAAGCAGGCAGCCACATATAACGGTCACACAGACATTGAGGAGTACACAGACACGGTCACTTCTTACATCAGTAAGTGCATTGATGATGTGACACACAAAAACCATCATCACTCGAGCTAACAAGAAGCTGTGGCTGACAGGGGATATCAATCGACTGCTGGGGGCCAGAAACAAAGACTTCAGAGCTGGAGATGAAACTGGCCTGAGAACAGCGAGAGCCAACCTGTCCCGCGGCATCAGGACAGCAAAACAGAAATACACAAACAAGATAACCCATCATTTTAAAGACAGCAGAGATACATTCAGACCATCACGGACTACAAACCCGTGCCACAGATCTGCAATAACAACATTTCTCGGCTAAATAACCTCAACAGGTTCTTTGCACGGTTTGACGTACAAAACAAAACACGGCCACAGAAGATCCCACCTCCTCCTGACGACAAGGCTCTGTGCCTGTCTGCCGCCAGCGTGAAGAGAACACTCCACTATCAACACCCGCAAGGCAGCAGGTCCATACAACATCCCTGGTCGTGTGCTGCAGGACTGTGCAGAGGAGCTGAAGGATGTCTTCAGGGATGACTTTAACACTTCTCTGAGACAGGCTGTTGTTCCATCATGCTTCAAGACCACCACCATCATACCTGTGCCAAAGAAACCCACTCCATCTTGCTTTAATGACGATTGCCCTGTGGCACTGACCCCGATCATCATGAAATGTTTCGAACGGCTAGTCATGTCACACATAAAATCCATCCTCCCCCCCACCCTGGACCCTTTCCAGTTTGCATACAGAGCCAAACGCTCCACAGAGGATGCAATCTGCTCTGCTCTCCACCCAGCCCTTACACATCTGGACCCAAAAGATTCATATGTGAGAATACTGTTCATAGACTTCAGTTCAGCATTCAACACCATAATCCCAACAACTCACAGTTGCCCACAGAGTTGCAAATGACATAAATGCATGCATTAACATGTTTTTCTGCAGGGTTACTCCATGCCATGTTGCCACCAGTTTCGGAATAAATTTGTTTTAGGAGAACGTGCGCACTGATAAGCCCACGTGACCCCTATGGGGTTCCCTAGGCTACCACTTTAGCTAAAAGTGATAGCTAATTAAATCTGTTCATTTGTGGTGCTGTCATCAGCCTAAAAGCTGACCCATGTCACAAAATGATTAAAACAGTTTTATTTATTTATTTTGTGTCAACTGGAACAGGTTTGGATACAGTAGAAGTTAGCTTCTACTGAGCATCCCACTGTTCCACTAAAAGCTAGTTTGAAGTAATTTTGACACATCACCTCATGTAATGTGATGCAGAAACACTGCAGTAACTAAACTAATACCGTTAACGCTGCTTTTTTATTGCATAAATGATTGTTTTCCCTGCTCACCTGCTTTGAGATGTCCGCGCATTAGGTGCACTGGGCACAATGAGCCTCACTGGTGAGGTTATGACCATTCAAGGTGCTTTAATACTTAAAGTACATATGTTTCCTGAGTTCTGTGTGAATTAAACAAGAGCTGCTAACTTCACTATCTTCTCTGCTACTCTGCTGCTTCAGCACTCCACTAGTATTGTGTCATTCAAAGAACGTTTCGCAAATAGTCTTAGACTCTTACGTTCACTAGTCACACGGTAGCTGCATGAGCTCCGTCAGCACAGGAAACAGAATTGATTAGTTCATGACTCTCAAAATGGGTGCAGCAGAATTGTGCTGTTTTGGGGGTTTGGATTTGCAGCATAAATAAAGAACACTTTTTCACAGGCATTTTGTATTCATAGTTAGACAGATATCGTGATGTATCATTTTAGAATTGTCTAGCGATATATGGATTATTGCAGAATTGCTGTATCGTGATATTGTTGTTATCGTGAACCATGTATTGTGTATCGTATTGTGAGGTACCCTGCGATTCCCACCCCTAGTGTAGAACAGTGTAAAAGACTTGAAATGTTTGTGTGGCAGGGAGTCCCAGGTATTTAACATCTGTTAGGTCATTATCAAGAAAATGGATATGACTTGGTTAGTTGTGCTCCCGATATGGACGTTAGAGCCACGTTCCGCACAGTCACGCCTCTTTTTGGCATACTATATAAATCACACACCTTTACATTGTTAGACAGTTCAACTGTGTAAATTGCCAGTGTGAGAATGAAGATTGTGACCGCGATTGTGCCGCTGTTGCTGCTGGTCTGCAAGACTAAGGCAGGAAATGTTCCTGCGTATACTTGTCTTCAAGATGTCGGTGCTGCTCTGAAAGAGTTGACTGCCTCGTTGGCTCAGCATACGGTGGAAATAAGATCCTTGAAAAAAGAAAATGAAGGTACGGCATTACATCCTTTGGCAATGGCATCTGTTTCATTTTCATTTGGATCCATTCTCTAAGAACCACTGTTGTTTTAAAAGGGTAACTATGTCATATAGAAGTTCATACATATCCAAAAGGAGAAAAAAATTCTTCCACAAATATATTGGAGCAATTTCCAAAGAAATTGATGGTGCAGTGAAGTCAAACTCAGTTATTTATCCTCATTTTTTTTTTCAGCAACACTTAAAGAACTGGGGAAGCAGAAGACTGAGATTGACAAGCTGAAGCAACAGCTGCAAGGTATTGTATGAAAATAATCCTTGATCTGATCATTTCTATTGAACCAAGTGGCATAATGTAAATTTACCAGATTGAAATTTATTCTAAAATACCATAATATCCATAGTTTCTAGATTGTGCATTTCATGGATAAAGCAGCTGCTCCTGCTGCTGAGAGATTTACTGCAAGGCACTTAATTTTTTACAAAGCAAAGCATATGCTCTGGGGAAATGTAGGTAAAGTATAATTTCTCTACTCTGTGTACTATTTGAGGTATTTATGTTTTTATGCACACTCCCGCAGACAGCCTCTCAAGGAAATATTTATAAAGTATTTAATATTTAAACATTGTACACAGCAGCGTAAAGTAGTAACGACGGGCCCTAGTGCAGGCTGTTATGATGGGCTACACCGTTATGAAGCACACGCGCACACACTGCGTTTCTGTATAGTAGGGAACCCTATATTGTCAAATGTATGTGCCTTAATACCTCGTTTTGCCACGGTTTAACTGATAAGATTAGATGCAGTAAATACCTAATTTAAAGCTCCCTAAATTGATTTCTTTCCATATTAACACATTAAATTCAACAGTTGTCTCTGTGTGCGTCTCTCTCCAACACACACACGTCTAAAGTAAAGTACCATCACGGGATGGATTTTAGAGTCGGACTGTGTCACCTAGAGTTATTATTAATATATGTATTTGCAAAGTACAGAAGTCAAAGGAGCATGGCCAGTGCTGTCATTGTCAAAATCCTGAAACGTCACTACAAACAGCTGAGTGCAGGAGGAGTAGTCCACTGTGCTGAAAAGACGCAGACTTTTTCAGTGCAATAAAACTCCTGAATCACGACAACCACATTCCTCTTCGGGTAGACCTTCTCAGCGGCGAGCTGACCACGGGATGATAACAGCCTTTAAAACAGCCACATCCACTGATAAAGCACGTGTAAAGTCACTCACCTATTTGAAAGGCATCCGATGAGCCTGCAATGAACGAGATCTTTAACAATGTCCTCAGTAATCCAAAACAATCTTACTTAGGAGCTTTGCGACCCTCTCCACCTGTTCCTTTCTCTCCTCTCTCTTCTTGAAACTACTTTTATGTTTGAATTGCAACACTTCCAGCTCGCATGTCTGCTCTGTTAGTCTAATGGTCAGAATTGTCACATGATCAAATAGAAATTTAAGATTGGGCCGTCATTTACATATTACCCAGCAATCATCACTGCATATGTAGCTATGTGACAAATAGAAAATAAGACTACATTATCTGTGGAATCTATTTTTTATATTTCACTGCATACCTTAGCCTACTGCTTGCTATTTACACACAAAAGTCTGTGTTTGAAACGACCGCGCACATGAGTGTATATATAGCACTTAATCCCTCAGGTCGAAACATAGGTTGAGATGGAAGGACTGTTTACTATTGATTGATGAAGCTCTAACCATTTTACCCTGTAACTGAGGAAGACCAGCTTTTAAAGGCCCCTAGTACAGTGCGGGCCCCAGTGCAGCTACACTGTCTGTACTCTCTATAGGCTACCTAAGACCCTGATTGTAAAATATACAACCAAGTTTAATGCATGCAATAAGAACTGGAAACATGTTTTTGACTGTTATGTTATGCTTACCTAGAGATAATGATTTTTGCTTTCTCAATAAAACTGCTAAACATTATTACTATGTGAGATAATGAGACAAGTAGCTTGCAATCCCAAAAATAAAAATGTTTGCAACCACTGTAGTTTTTGGCTTCTGTAACAGTTAAATGCTTTTAGAATTCAAACTTGCTTTTATATTTATTTATAAAACATCAACTGAAAGTGGTGGATAGTACAAAAATACAAAGGATAATGGTCACATGGGTGTATCCACAGACAGTTTAAAATATTTACAGTTCTCTCTCTCTCTCTTTCTCTCTCTATATCTCTCTCTCTCAGTCAAACAGGTGGCTTTCTCAGCCTCTCTGTTGGCTAACGGCAGAGACACTGTTGGACCCTTTCATGGATACACTAACATGGTCTTTAAAAATGTCGTCACAAACATTGGAAATGCCTACAACCCAAACACAGGTACCTGAACTCTGAAATCTTAACAACAAATTTCACTTGTTATTGTCAGTCTGATTGATTTTCCATTTAAAATGACAAATAAAATGCCCAACAGGTATGTTCACCCCACCAGTGAAAGGAGCCTACCACTTCGAGTTTTACATAGGAGCATATATAGGTCCCCACGGTACAGCTGTTGTGTTGGTCAAGAACTCACAGCACACTTTTGCCACGTTCGAGCATCAGACGTCTGGTTTTGGAACTGCTGCTAATGGCATTACACTGCTTCTGGATGTCGGAGATGTTGTGTATATGCGACTGTGGGTTAATTCTGTCGTGTTTGACAATGAAAATCGCCATACCACCTTCAGTGGTCATCTGCTTTTCACTATGTAAGATGAAAACCGGTCTTCTTTCTCTTAACCTCTTTAGTAGTCATGCTGGTTTTCTTAAACTTAATAATAATAAGATTATCTTGAATCACTGTAGCAATGTATAGTTAACTTGTAATTTTCCTTTAAATAAAAGCTAGATGACAGACCAGTGCAACAATAACATTTGCATAAAATGTTAAGTTTTCTATCTGGGGCAGGATCTGCACACATGACAAATAATAATCTCTTCTTATTCCTTTTCAAAGTTTCAAAATGATTACTGTTTCTGATTCTCTTGTGATTTAAATGAAAGAATAAGCTTAGCATCAATACTATTTGTGGTCATTTCTTTATTTTCTTTAATTAGTGCTGTGCAACGATTAAAATAATTAATCGTATTGTTACGTGTAAAATTGAATAATGAAGTGTATTGTGCAATTTTAATTTAAATGTACTGCTATATACAAAAAAAGTGTAATAACATGTGGTTTGCAAACACTTTAAACAAATATGGTGCTTTTTACCAGCAGTATTCCCTTTACTTTACAGTACTCTCAGAAAAATACCAACCAAAAACGGTTCTTCGTAGTGATGCAATAGAAGAACCACTTTTAGTTCCAAGAAGAACCTTTTAGCTAGTGGGTTCTTTAAAGAACCTTTTTCTATAAAGTTCTTTGGGGTCCCAATTGGTTCATTAAAGAACCCATTTTAAATGGTTCTTTAGAAATTTTTCAGACTAAATGGTTCTTTAAGCATTTTAATACTGGGCAGGTTGAAAAATGAGTACATGAACATAAATATTAGCTCTTTATTGACATTCCTTTTCAGAGAAGCACAGCAGAAGTCCAAACAAACAGAAATCAGTCACTGTGAGGGGGAACATAACTCCCTAAAATGTCACTATTACAAATTACTGTTTGTCAGCTATTGGCATACATTGTTATACATTCTGTGCAAAACAAGTTTTACAATAACCAGGGTTCTGTAGGGTTCAGGGACAATTTAAATGTAACAGTGTACTTTAATACTCATTTCGCAGGACCATAATACAGCCAAAGCATGAACATATGAAAAACAAAGAAACAGGAAATTATATAATACAAGTAGTGACAGTGTTTGCTACAAACAGGTCTGATTGAAACACCTGCTCCTATACACACAGCCTGATGTTGACACAGTTCTGCTATACTTTACATATATTCATTTAGCTGATGCTTTTATCCAAAGCAACTTACAATTGATTGATTACAATTTAAGTAACTAACTTCACCGTCAACAGCAGGAAATAAATTTCTATAACCTAAGGCATTTTTGGAGGAGACCAAATGTATTGCTTTTCAAGGCCTGTAGATACCTGAACAAGTTCATACAAATTCATAACCTAAAACTTGAACAAACTATCAGGAAAAGAGAAAAAATATAAAACGTCAAACAATTTCCTCTTCTTCTGCATCTTGTGATGCGAAAAAGAACAATGATGCTGTACTAAGTACCTGTTCACAGTATATTTCAGGGAATACAAACACCTAACTCCAGTTAAAGTGACATAGTAAGGGACAACCATTTGCCAGTCTGCACAGCACTGGTACTCTCGTAGTTGGGAGTATCAAGCTTCAAGATAAATCCTCCAAAAATGAGAATGTTTTTACCTAACTTGGGTAGGCAAAATTGTAAAACTGATAAATCACCAATACCGCACTCACAGCCAAGGAATGTCAAAATCTCCATTGTCATTTTGTGCCCATCCATCGGGATATTCACTCAAGTGCAGTCACTCAGGGGCCTTCTTTCAATGCTGTTCAGGTTGATTGGGCTCCTGAAACAACACATTCAAGATCAAGATCAAGAGCTGTACTCTATTGCATTTAGAAATTTACAATTATTTACTTTCTAAATTAATTAAGATACCCCTGTGGCTACAATTTTATCTGAAATCTGTTTATTAGCTCAATTATTTGATTATTAATTTGGTGTAATGAAGAAATAAAATGAAATGTCTGTCATGATTTTCTGCTCAAGGTAATGCTGAATGTTTACTATAATGCAAGACGAGGAAAACAAGCCATTCCACAGTTATAGAAAGCTGATGATTATTTGAGAGGAAATGATTAACTGATTTTTTATATACGAATTGACTGACTACTTATTGCAGCTTTATCGTCCCCCCTCAGCACACCATTAAGTCCAACAACTAACCTTACTGATCAAGGAGATGAGACATTCGCTTTGAAAAAAGATTGTAGGAGGAGTGTAGCTGCCTTTTTGGTCTTTCTAGAAACTATAAATTTCAGCATACACAATCATTTTTGTAACTTTTCTTTATTGTGAAATTATCTTTTTTAAATCCCCATTGGCATTTTCTGACTGGTGTCCCCTCAACTGTATGTTCATTATAAAACACTGACTATTAAATAACTTTAATTTTCTCCAAACTTCAGCAGTTTACTGGACTTTATCTCACTCAGAATCACCTCAAATAAAAATGTGGTTTGGCTACGGGACAGAGCTTTTAAAGATAAACTGCAGTATAACATGGCTATATTTCCCACCGAATGACAGTGTAACTGTGGTGGTAGGGGATATATTTGTTATTTGAAAATATTTAAAAAGAATACATTACCCTACTTCTAAGACCCTGTTATTTCTTATCTCACCATTATAATTCTACTTAATTCTCCAAATTACTTTTGCGTTTACTATCTACTCACCTTGCTTTTCCCTTAAGACACACACACCTACACCTGTCTCGTTCCCTGTATCTGTCTGCCCTGGTGACTTTATCTGTCAGCACTTCTTTAGACAAGTGGCGTTTTACATTTTTTTAACCCACGTTTCCATTTTTTGAATATCATTTGCACCAACAGCTGTGTTCACTGTTGCTTTACCATGCTAATGGTTGTAAAATTGTGTCCACTGTGTCCGTGTAACATTAAATGTGACCGGCAGAAAATTGGCGCCATTTGCCTATTCCAGTGCCAGCCGGTCAATCAGTGTATCCCTGATATTGTCCTTTTTTAAAATCAACTAATATTGATGATCAAGTTTTTAATTCATCAAATTTAATAAAACGAAACTCAATAAGTTACTTTAAGATACAGTGGAACTTCTGCAGAACATCATTAGAGCTTTCCATTTCTTTTCAGCATCGGTTTGGCTTTCCAGACTGCAGACAGAGGCTCTTCAGGTTACTGTGAGGCCCATGGACACAATCTGCTTTGACAGCTTGTTGAATCCACTGATGACCTGTTTGTCCATTTCAGTCTTGAGCAGTGCTGGTGCTTCTTCAAGTTGCTTTTAACAGAGCATGAAGAGTGCTTTAGAGAAAATATGATTATAAGAATTCAGAAGCAAATTTTAAAGGATAATATTAAAACACATTCAGTATTTTCAGATACAAAAGGCACTGCATTCAGGGACTAGAGTTAAACATCACACTGGGGAGAAACTACTAAAAACAGGTACTCAAATGATGCTAAAGTCACAAATAACCATGTGTTCCAATCCTGAGTCGAGGACAGCCCTACAACAACTGTGAATTTACAGCATAAATTCAAATGATCAAAAATGTAACAAGGCTTAAGTTACTTAAAAGATATACCTACTTGAAATAACTAGTTAATGACTAACTTATTAATAATCAAAAGTCCAATAATGCAGTTCTTAATACATTACTTTACTCCATAAACAACTGGAAAGACTGGTGATATCTCATGTGAGCCTTCAAAATTCATGAAAGCATTTTAAAAATGTATTTCCTCTGCAACGGTCACTTTTCATCAACAAAATGGCGGCGTTCGTCGTGGAGTAGTCTAGTATTAACGTTACCGGGGAAAAGTCTTTGAGCACCAATCACTAAAATGGTTTGTATTGGAAACTGTAACTTAGGCATAAAACTGTTAACACAAAAACGTTAACTGACATTTTACAAGCCACAGACACTTTAAAATGAATGCTAGCCTTCACAGTATAAGTGACGTTACCAACGGTCGGTGGACGGTAACAACGTTCGTCCCTTTGCGTCTCTATCCTCTAGTAGTCATATACCTTATAGCATGCTAATGTTTGCAGTGCTAGCCAGTTCAGCCTTCAGTGACTCAGCTAACTTGTGGATGAGCCCAGCCATATATATGTATGTTGTTCCTCAAATGTAAGTCGCTTTGGATAAAAGCGTCTGCCAAATGAGTAAATGATGGCGACTACAGCTTCTATGTTGTGCTGCTTCAACATCTTACAACCTTTCATCTGTCTCTACCAGACTGACATGCTCAGGCATCTCCAGCTGATTCAATTTTATTTATATAGCGCCAAATCATAACAACTGTTATCTCACAGCGCTTTTCATAAAAGAGCAGGTCTGGACCATACTCTGTGATGTTATTTACAGAAGCCCAACAATTCCCACCAAGAGCAAGCACTAGGTGAAAGAGGCAAGGAAAAATTTCCTTCCAGAAACACCTGCAGGAAGTGATAGCAGGAGAGAGGAGAGGGACGAGAAAGCACAAGACTACCAGAAAGGGGAGTAGTTGAGTTAGTAACATGCAATAATGGGATGAAGTTGCGTAGAGAGGTAGCGAAAGTAGAGGAGAGAGGACCTCAGTGCATCATGGGAAGTCCCCCGGCAGTCTAGGCCTAAAGCAGCATAACTAAGGGATGGTTCAGGACTCACCTGAGCCAGCCCTAACTATAAGCTTTATCAAAGAGGAAAGTCTTAAGCCTAGTCTTAAATGTGGAGATGGTGTCTGCCTCCTGAACCCAAACTGGAACCTGGTTCCACAGGAGAGGAGCTTGATAGCTGAATGCTCTGGCTCCTAGTCTGCTTTTGGAGACTTTAGGAACCACAAGTAACCCTGTATTCTGGGAGCGCAGTGCTTTGGTGGGGTAGTAAGGTACTATGAGCTCTTTAAGATAAGATGGTGCCTGACCATTAAGAGCTTTGTAGGTGAGAAGAATGATTTTAAATTCTATTCTGGATTTTACTGGAAGCCAATGCAGAGAAGCTAAGACAGGAGAAATATGATCTCTTTTCCTGGTTCCTGTCAGAACATGTGCTGCAGCATTCTGGATCAGTTGAAGAGTCTTAATGGACTTTTTTGAGTAGCCTGATAATAGGGAATTGCAGTAATCCAGCCTAGAAGTAACAAATGCATGGACTAGTTTTTCTGCATCATTTTTAGACAGGATATTCCTGAAATTTGCTTAATGTGAGACTTAAACGACATGTCCTGATCAAAGATAACTCCAAGATTCCTCACAGTGGTGCTGGAGGCCAGGGCGATGCCATCATGGGAAACTATATCTTTAGATAATGCGTCACGGAGATGCTTAGGCCCCAGAACAATAACTTCAGTTTTATCTGAGTTTAACATTAGAAAATTACAGGTCATCCAGGTTTTAACATCCTGAAGGCACATTTGAAGTTTAGCTAACTGATTAGTTTCATCTGGCTTGATTGATAGATATAACTGAGTATCATCTGCATAACAATGAAAGTTTATGGAATATTTCCTGATAATATTGCCTAAAGGAAGCATATAAATTGAACAGGATTGGTCCGAGGACAGATCGTTGAGGAACTCCATGACTAACTTTGGCGTGCATGGAGAACTCATTGTTAACATGTACAAACTGAAATCGATCTGATAAATAGGACTTAAACCAGCTTAGAGCGGTTTGTCTGATGCAATAAGGAGGTCGTTAGTAATTTTCACCAGTGCTGTCTCTGTGCTATGATGAGCTCTAAATCCTTACTGAAAATCCTCAAATAAACTATTGCTCTGTAGAAAGTCACACAGCTGTTCAGCAACTGCTTTCTCCAGAACCTTAGAGAGAAATGGAAGGTTAGATATAAGTCTATAGTTGGATAAAACATCCGGATTCATCCAAGTTTGGGCTTATTCAAAAGAGGTTTAATTACAGCTACTTTAAAGTACTGTGGTACATAGCCTGTTGATAGAGATATATTGATCATATCTAGTATAGAAGTGCTGACTAAGGGTAAAACATATTTAAGCAACCTAGTCGGGATGGGGTCTAAGAGGCAGGTTGATGGTTTAGATGAAGAAATTATTGAAGTTAGTTGGTAAAGGTTGAGGGAGGCAAAACAGTCTAAACATATATCTGGTTCTACAGCTGTTTCTAAGGTTCCTGAGTTTAGAGATAAGTTGGTGCCAGTTAAAGGCAGGTCTTGGTGAATTTTGTTTCTAATAGTTAGAATTTTATCATTAAAGAAGCTCATGAAGTCATAACTACTGAGATCTATGGGAATACTTGGCTCAATAGAGCTGTGACTCTCTGTCAGCCTTGCTACAGTGCTGAAAAGAAACCTGGGGTTGTTCCTTCCTGACCTTCTGCCTCTGAAAGGGCTGGCATGCATCCTCTTCACAAATTGTAAGTGTCAGCGTGGCAGTTGGGGAAGGTGACTGTTTAAAGATGGTGTTGGAGCGGAGGAGAGTTGTGACTGTGGGCTTCTCAAACCTACAATATAAAACATTCAACTCCTCTTTGTTCTGACAAAGCTTCCTGAGTTTCGCCGTGAACCAGGGTTTTTATGTTGTTGTATGTGCAGAAGGTTTTAGTCGGCACACACATGTACTCACAAAAATTGATGTAGGATGTCACAGTGTGAGTTAGTTCGTCAAAGGTTGGTGGCTGCAGCCTCAAAAACACTCAGTGCAATCAAAGCAGGCCTGTAAATCCAGATTTGACGCGTTGGTCCATCTTGTCACACTCTTTACAACATGCTTAGCAGATTTCAGTCGCTGCATGTAAGATAGGATAAGATTGTCCTAACTAGTAGGGGGTGTGACAAGACAAGACATGATATTCAGTCCCTCCAGAATTTCGCTAGCCTTTCTACTGATTGTTGTGCTCTAAAATGTCTGATTGTGTGGCAGCTTTTCTAAAAAAAATTGCAATTAAAGTTGTAGGGCTGACCCTGAATAGTCGATTCAATGCATCGATGGGCGGAGCCTGATTCGACTGTCAAGCTCACAGTCGAAGCTTCGCAGCAAAATGAGGATAATGCCATTTTGGCGATGTCGTGATGCCCAACGTCTGATTTTATATAGAACTACTAATTTTCTCCCAATAAGTGAATATACAGCCTATTACAATATAAATTTCAACATTTTATGCTGTAAGGGCGTGAATAAATCCAAAATTGTAACCCTAACCCTGGGGCGTCAGTGCTCATGCGTAGGCGAAGCGTGTATGTGTATGTGTATAGTGGCGGAAGAGGAACACTTGCTGAAAAAATGGAGCCCCAGTTTCACTGGCATTGTGCCAAGTTGTCCAACCCCCGCAGGCCTTTCGGATAATTTATCACCATTGATTAACCACACAAAGAATATTATATCGTTTTTAAATAGCAGGTTACTTGAAATAGATATGCGAGGACCCGCACTGGCACCTGGTCCAGTTGTTTGGGCCGAGTAGATCGTGGTCTGCTGCTCTTTATCCAAAAACTCCGTCTTCATCTTCACATGACTGTATTTATGTCAGAAGAACACATGTTTTGGCAAAAAAGTCATAAAAATACTAAAGTGTAACCAAGTTTGAAGAATTTACGGCTGCTGCCTCTACAAGCGCTGCCAGTTGCCATAGCATCTGTTAATGTAATCATTAACTAACGTCATCTTTTAATTCAAATTTATAATATGTTTTATTGCTCCACTGGTAATATCCCCTTCAGACCATTGGACAGACAAAGAAACCAGTTTGGGACTGTACGTTAGGATGACTGACACGAAAACAAAGCTAACTGAAAACACTCAGGCAGAAATCACCACAAATCCGCACAGATATTAACTTCAGCACCTCCGATAAAGTCTCATCAACTGGAAATCACGCGATCCTGTTACTGCAGATAACAATAATGAATGTCTTCTGCCACACAGAGTGATCATGATATCTCACCGTAATCAGCTTCAGCTTGTGTGGAAAAACCTCTTTCTCTGTAGGTTTCCTGTTTGTAATGCAGATAATATTATTCTACATCATAATGAAATCCTCTTTGTTGTTGCACAAAATGTAGTCAAGATTCTATGTTCTGTCCCAGATGTAGAATAGTTATTTAAAAATATCAATATGTATAGGAATAGTATAAGTAAATAATGTAATGGTAATAATGGTTTACAGCATGATAGTTGTACAAGGGAAGAGTGACTGTTATAAAGTGTAATGTGCAAAGTTAATATGCACACAGGACTTCTTCAGATTAACGTGGTAATTCCCCTTCAGGCAGGAAACAGTGCCACTTTGTGGTTAAAAAATACACTAATGTTGCTGATGAATGAGGTCAGCTGTTACAAGCTCTATGAATCTGGTTTGCCTCTAGGACACATTATTGTACCTTTCTCGTTAGTGTATAGTAGACAGTATCTCCGCCTTTCATGCGGATGATCGGGGTTCGATTCCCCGACAGGGAGAAACATTAATTTAACAAGTGGATAGAAGTCGAGCCTCAAGATCTGATTCTGTCAACATTCATACACAAACGGAGATCTGACATGAATCTGGTCACATTTATCAAATACAAATTGAGGTCAGTACCTACAACTACAAGCAATAAATTTAGATATCTGGAACTCCTGTGTGTTTACTGTTGGCTGAAGACACAATTTTCTGCCATCTGACTGAAACTAGTGCATTTACATAATATCGATTATAAACTTTAAATTCTTCATCAGTAGATTATTATCTGTATGATGTTTAATATTGTAAAACTTGTTTCAATTACATTTGCTCCTGTTTTAAAGTGTGTACAATCACAAAAAGTGACAACCTGCAGACTTTTTTCTTAGCTGGTCTAAATTCAAGGGAAAATAGAAAACATTAGGAAAAGTGAAAAGTAATTAAGGGCAATAAAGCTGGAAGCCACTGTTTTAACTGCTTGTTAAAGTGTCCTTATGTTCTGATTACAAATGCTGTAGAAGACTTACGTCAGCATCATCTTTAGATCAGTGTGTTGATTATTGTGAATGCTTAGAACTCACTTCTGTTTCCATCCTGAATTCAGATGTGAAGTGTACATCATGAAATATAACAAAAAGGAAATCGTATAGAGGGCAAGGAGCGTAATATAGAGGTAATAATTAGTGATGTGCGGATCGATATTTCTGATACCAACGTTTCCTGCTCTAGGATCCATATCTAAACTCAGTCATTTGGAGTATGTTTTATTATAAGTATCTTACTGTCATCAGGATTGTCTAATTATACTCAGTTCATAGGAACTACTTTTCCTTGCGCCTGTCAAAGTCAAGCTTGCCCTACGGGTCTGTGACAGAGCTCCTTTGAAGTGAGCCACTGCAGCTCTTTCCATTTCCCGCAATTGAATACGGACTCTGGCTGACTGTAGAAACAGTCACGTCTGGCTGTATTTTAGCTGTGAAGATGTGTTGATCTGTGTGATCGAATACGTCACTAAACATCTGAGATTAAGTCCAAATAAGTTGTTAAGTGGCAGTTCTGAGCAGGATATTTCTATTATAATTAAAGAATATGACATTAGTTTGATGTCTTATGACTACTTTTAATTGGCAAGTCTACAGGGTGGAGGGGGGTGACATTAAACTGGAAGAAAAAAACAAAAAAAAAACAACCAAGTAGAGTCTATTGGTATTGGCAATACCAGCTTAGGCATTACTTAGTATTGGATCAGTTAGGTATTAAGTGGTATCCACATCACTAGTAATAATTTAACACTTGGGGTAGTTAGTAGGCGATTTCAGTAGGAATAAAGCTCTTGGTGTAAACAGTGGGTGGCCCTGAAAAGGGCCTTTGTGTTGCTGGGTGTAACAGCGGGTTTACTTGGAGCTGGTGTACTTGGTCACGGCCTTGGTGCCTTCAGACACGGCGTGCTTGGCCAGCTCACCGGGCAGCAGCAGGCGGACGGCGGTCTGGATCTGAAGTTGAAGTGAACCCGCTGAGTCAGTGAACCCGCTGAGCATCAACATAACTTATACATCAGTTCAAATAATGACATGAAAACGATCATATCCCGGACAAAACTTAGTGTGACAGAGACACTAGTGTGCATGTGAAGGTTGTGATTATGATGAAATGACTGTTGTATGTGTGTTGGGGTGAGTTTGGGTGAGCTGTCACTACCTCTTCTCTATTTAGCAAACCCTTAAAAAAGGCAAGTAAAAACGTTGGTTACGTATTGTAACCCCAGATTCTATGAGTATAGGCGTAGCCCTCTAAGAGCTGTCGCTATTGGGTTCATCCCCGCGCGCATGCGCAGTCCTGAAGATTTCTTTCGCGCCCATGTGCCGTGCACGGGCCTCTCTCAGGTCCGCAATTTAGGTATATAATACCGGCGAGACCAGAGATCTGCTCCCAAGAGGTCAGCTTTTTTTCTTCAGCCGACGCTGGTGGGACCAGTCGGGCCCGCAGCTTAGAGGGCTACGCCTATACTCATAGAATCTGGGGTTACAATACGTAACCAACGTTCTATTTCGTATAGGCTTCGCCCTCTAAGAGCTGTCGCTATTGGGATAAGGGCGAAGCCAGATGTAGTCAATGCCCACTGGACCCCCAGCGGTCATAAGCATTAACACACCAGCTCACAGTACCCTAATCACACAATGCATGATAGAGACCAAAATGTAGGTCAGTGTTTCCGTCTGGTCTCGAACCAGGTACCTTCGGCATAGAAGGCGAGCGTCTGATCCATTACGCTACGGAAACTGAGATACGCGGCCATCCGCATTAGACCAGATAACAGGATGGCTGAACGCATCACTCCCTGCCTCCCACCTGCTGCTGTGAGGAAATTGGAACGACAGTTACGCATTGTAACCAGTCCCAACAACGAGCAGAGCAGGCGGGAGGATAGGACAACACACACGCATCCCGGCAACGGGGGGTGTGTGTGCGCACGAGAACGCCCAGAGTACAGGCACACACAGACGCACACTGCGGCTTATGTTGAGGGAACAGTAAGGACGGTTGTTACGCATTGTGGCAGTCCAACTGGAGCGCAACTAAGACAGAAGGAGCCCCAACAGCCCGTGGCAAGAGGAGCCTTACCGGCTCCTTTACAGGGAAGCCTATGTGTGCGTAACGTGTCCCGAGCCAGCAGCGTCGCGCCTGGTCTCCAGAACATTCAGTACCGAGTGCGTTAGAGAAAACCCCGATGCATCGCGTAAATAGAAGCGGATAAAGGGGCAGGGTGAAGCCCATGATGCCGCTGTGCAAATATCCTCCACAGCCATCCCGCTGACAGCGCTGTGGAGGAGGACACGGCTCTTGTCGAGTGCGCACGGATGCCGGGTGGGGGGTCCTCCCCAGCCGTAACGTACGCCTGAGTGATGGCCTCACACAGCCAATGAGCCAACCGTTGTTTTGACAGAGACTTGCCTCGTGAATGCTCTCTGTAGTGAACAAACAGCTGTTGAGTTTTTCTGAGGGCAGCCGTGCGCTCTACATAATGAGACAACGCGCGCACCGGGCAGAGACGATGAGATGCTTCCTCCGCCTCGTTTCGATGAGGAGGAGGGAAAAAACCTTCCAGGGAAATAATCCGTGACCTGAAGGAGCTAGTTATAACCTTGGGCATGAACGCTGGGTTCGGCCTCAAGGTGGCGGAGCTCCCGTCAGCTCTGATAGCGAGGCAGGATGGAGCGACTGAGAGAGCGCACAGATCGCTCACCCTCTTAGCAGAGGTCAGTGCCAAAAGGAGGGCTGTCTTCAGAGACAGCAGTCTGAGAGAAGTTTGCGGCAGTGGCTCAAAGGGGGATTGCTCAGAGCGCGCAGCACAAGCGGTAAATCCCACTGTGGCGCCAAGGGGCGCGTGACAGGCCGCTGCCTTCTCACTCCTCTTAAAAAACGCTTAACCAGCGGATGCGCAAAAACCGATCTCTCTCCAAAGCCCTCGTGGCAGGAAGAGATGGCCGCCACGTACGATTTGACTGTGGATAAAGCCAGATTTCTGTCCACCAGCAGCTGGAGGAAGGACAGAACAAGAGATAAGGGACACGAGACGGGGTCCGTGTCTCTTTCCACACACCAGTGCTGAAAAGCGGACCACTTTGCTCTATAAGAAGCAGTAGTGGAGGGAGCCCTAGCGCCTTGGATGGTGCGCACCACATTAGGGGGCAATCCTAATCTTTCAAGGCGCTCCCGTTCAGGGGCCAAGCCCACAAACGCTGACCTATCACTGGGAAGTGTAGGATGGCTCCGTCCAGCTGTGAGAGCGCGTCTCTGCGCCACGGCAGCTGCCACGGTTTCCCCGACAGCAGCTGAATCATCACTGGAAACCATGATGCGCTCGTGCGTTCTGGTGCCACCAGAATCACTGTTAGGAGCTCCTCCTGAATGCGCGCCAGGAGGCGGGGAATCAGAGGAACCGGGGGGAAAGCATAAAGGAGCGTTCTGGGCCACGGGCTGTGTGAGAAGGCGTCCACGCCCAGTGGCGGCTCGTCCCGTGCGTTCAGTGAGAACCACAGTGCGCACTGTGCGTTTTCTCGTGAGGCGAACAGATCTATCTCTGACTCCCCGAATCTGTCCCACAGTTCCTGAGTAAGAGTGGAATTCAGTCTCCACTCGTTCTGAGACGGACCGCCGCGTGACATGAGGTCCGCGGCTCGGTTCTGAACACCGGGAATGTGGAGGGCTCTGATAGAGCGCAGGTTCGCGTGGGCCCACAGCAGCAGGCTCCTGGCTATCTCTAGTAGCCGAGCCGAGCGGACGCCGCCCTGACGGTTTATGTAAGCCGCGGCTGTCATGTTGTCTGTTCTCACCAGCACATGCTTGTCTCTCAGGAGTGGAGCAAAGTGTTTCAGCACTTTCAGCACTGTGGACAGCTCCAGGCAGTTTATGTGGAGAGATGGAGGCTGTGGCCATTTCCCTCCCACCACGTGAGAATGGCACATCCCGCCCCAGCCAATGAGAGACGCGTCCGTGTACACTGTGACATGTGACGTCACTTTCCCGAGGGGGGACCCCGCTGAAAGCACGTGAGGGGATTTCCAGTACGTCAGGTCTGACTGTACTGAGGGGGGAACGGACAGCAGGCGTCTTTTGTGCTTTATGGGATCGAGGCGGAGACGGCCGAACCATCTCTGTATTTTCCTCATGTGGAGGAGACCCAGAGGGACCACCACGTGACTGGCCGACATCATGCCCAGTAGACGCATCACAGACAAAGCCGTTACCACTTTGTGCGGAGCGATGCGTGAAAGCAGAGAGCTGAGAGCTTCCAGCCTGGCTGGAGATAATTTGGCTCTCATGCGGGCTGAGTCCAGATGCACTCCCAGATAGATTATTGACTGGGAGGGGAGAGGAGAGCTCTTCTGCCAGTTTATGGCAAAACCCAGGCGGGACAGGTGTTTCACGAGCTTCATCGTGTGTAGCGCACAGCTCTCCCTGGACGATGCCATGACAATCAAGTCGTCCAGGTAAAACAACACTCTGACGCCCGACCTGCGCAGCGGCTCCAGCGCTGTCTCCACACATTTGGAGAACGTGCGCGGGGCCAGAGAATAGCCGAAAGGCAGGCGGTTGTATTGAAACTGGGCTCCTCTGAAAGAGAAACGCAGGAATTTCCTGTGTCTGGGGATGATGGGGACATGGAAATAAGCGTCCTTTAGGTCGATGGACGCGAACCAATCCCCGGGACGTACACATTCCAATACGTGCCTGACTGAGAGCATGTGGAACGGCCTCCTCATTATGCATTTGTTGAAGGAGGAGAGATCCAGGATCGGCCTCATTCCGCCCGTTTTCTTGGGCACCAGGAAGTAACGGGAGTAAAAGCCCTCGTTCTCCTCGCCCCGCGGGACTTTTGAAATCGCTCCTTTGCTCAGGAGCTCTGTTATTTCTGCCATCAGAGCAGATGTCTCTGACTGCGATGACATGACGGTCTCCAGCACCCCGCTGAAAGGAGGAGGGGGGCTGGCGAATTGGAGAGTGTAACCCTTCTTTATTAATCTCGCCATCCACTCGTTCATGGGCAGATTTTGCCACGCGCAGCAACGCTCTGAAAGCGGGCGAGCAAAAATCTGGGGGGCCTCTGTGGACATTTCTGACAGCCAGAGAAGAGCCCTCTCCGCCGCCGTGTGAGCTGCAGAGCCGCTCGACACGGCCCATGGGAGGGCTGAGTTGAAAGGGCTGCGGCGGCGATAGTGTGAAACACTCGGGCCGCTCATTCTCAGTGTCAGACTCGTGCCACGGTGAAAAACCTCCACTAACACACACTGAAGGGTGAGAGGTGGGGAGCCGCAGAGAGGCAGGGAGTGCGGGTGGGCTGTTGTGTTTATCTGATGTGAATGTTTTTCACTCATGATAATATGAGAGAGGGACAACAGCGGCTCAACAACTGACGCAGCGTGTGCGTGCGCAGCGGAGCTTGCTTGTGTGTGGGAGACGTGCGTTTCATCAGCTGCAGGAAGCTCAGGAGAGAGAGGGGCAGGCTGACTGATAGGAACATGCTCTTTATGGACATTTGGTTGGCTCTGAAAAGAGCCGTTGTGTCCGGCTGTTCCGGGAAGAAAACACACGTCCCCCGCGTCCCGTCAATACCTCCGCTGTTTGCGGGGAGGCTCGGCGGGGGGGTTGGACCAGGAGCAAGCCGCTCGCCTGTTCTTGACTGCAGGGCGGCGCTGTGAAGAGGGAGCAGCGGCCGCCGGAGGAGCCCGGGGGGCCTCGGCTGGGGCCGGCGGAGGCGCAGCAGTGGCCGCGGGGCGCCTCGGCCTGGGGCGGGAGTCGCGGCGATCACGCCGGGAGCCCTGTGAGCGCCGTGGGTGTTGAGGTGGCGCTCTGCTCCACGCTGTGTGCCGCTTCACCTTGTCCGCCTCGTCCGAAGCTTGCTGCATGTGTGTGATTGCATCCTGGAGGAGCGGCCCAAACAGCCCATCGGGGCTGATGGGGCCGTCCAGCAACTCCTTCCTGATCTGCTCCGGCAGATCGGACATGTGCAGCCACATGTTGCGTTGCAGCACTGTCATCCACGCCATAATCCGGGACTGGCCGACCGCCGCCGCTGTGGCGAGCGTCAAAATGGCGGCCGCGGCTTTCCCAAACTCGCTGGCGAGCTCGGGGGAAAGGGCGTCGGGCTGAGCAGCGACAGATGACATGGACGAGGCCAGCAGCGATATGTTGTTGATGGCGGCTGTTACCTGGGCGGCGCACTGGTGGGAGCGGTCCGTGACTCGAGCCGTACCTGGTCGCGGGCAGAGGGCGGAGTCGGCTTCCTCCTGCCGAAAAAGGTGGCTTTAGGCAGCAGGATGGCTGCCAGGCTGGGCTCCAGAGGTGGGACAGAGGGAAAACCACGGTCAGTGAGGCCCTCGACCTTCGTGAAGTTGACGTACCTCGCCACCGGCGCCTTCAGCTTCCCAGGCTCGGCCCCCGCTTCGGAGAGAAAAGGCTGAAGCGGTGGAAAAAGGGGCCACACAGGAACCTGTTTGGAGGCTTGCTCTGGCTGGTAGATGTCGCCGAGCATGGCGCTAGGAGCAGGTGCAGGAGGCTCAGCAGGCATCGGCACGCCCTTGCGCTCAGCAGCCGTCTTTATTATGTCGGGGAGATCCCGGAGGAGAGCCCCGCAGGACGGCAAGCTGGAAGGCGGAAGTGGAGCAGGAGCCAGCGACGCCGCCTTCTCATCCAAGTCAAACTCCAGATCTTCCAGCGGGAAGAGGGGAGAGCCTGGCGGGGAGCCAGCAATGGAGGGAGCAAAGTCAGAGGACTCGAGCCCTGCATCGCCAGCAGTCCCGCCGGCGAGGTCCGCCGTGAAGCTAACTGGCTTAGCCCAGCTAGCTTCGTCGTCCTCCTCCTCCTGCAGGGCCGCGAAGGCGTCGACCCGCCGTCGCTTCTCCTCCACGGGCAGCTGTGCGCAGTAGGGGCACGAGGCCCGGGGAGTCAGAGCCAGGCCAGCGTGCTGGGGACCGAGGCAGGTCTCGCAGCGGGCGTGGAGATCAAACCCCATGATGTAGCCGGCGTGGCAGGACGGGCAGAGGCGGACTCCTTCCGAGCGGCGGACCTCAACGGTAGAGCGGTGAGTAGCCATAGGAAAAGCTCTTTAGTCAGGAAAATTGCTCTTTAGACGCTACTCTGCTCTCCGAAGTGACTGCTATGCAGCGCTGAAGAAAAAAGGGGAGCAGATCTCTGGTCTCGCCGGTATTATATACCTAAATTGCGGACCTGAGAGAGGCCCGTGCACGGCACATGGGCGCGAAAGAAATCTTCAGGACTGCGCATGCGCGCGGGGATGAACCCAATAGCGACAGCTCTTAGAGGGCGAAGCCTATACGAAATAGAACTACAGTGGCTGAAAAACACAAGGCCCTTTTCTAGATCCAGTGATTGCTTTGCTAAGTCTGGGCTAGTGTAGAAACATGGTGGCTGCCGTGTAAGAGGACCTGTTCTCTCTGTGTAGATATGATTATACATATTCAGGTGATTATACACTAATGAAGACATACTTACGGACCGTATTCGGTTTCTGCCAGTAGATCATCTTAAGTGTTATATTGTCCTAAAAGTTACCTTAGAAACTGAAATATATATAATTTAGGGGAACAGGACATGTTTACAGGATCATGTAGTCATTGCCCTGGTTTGACATGAAACAGTGCAAGTTCAGAGGAATAAAGCTCTTCGTGTAAACAGTGGGTGGCCCTGAAAAGGGCCTTTGTGTTGCTGGGTGTAGCAGCGGGTTTACTTGGAGCTGGTGTACTTGGTCACGGCCTTGGTGCCTTCAGACACGGCGTGCTTGGCCAGCTCACCGGGCAGCAGCAGGCGGACGGCGGTCTGGATCTCCCTGGAGGTGATGGTGGAGCGCTTGTTGTAGTGAGCCAGACGGGAGGACTCGCCGGCGATGCGCTCAAAGATGTCGCTCACGAACGAGTTCATGATCAGCATGGCCTTGGACGAGATGCCGGTGTCGGGGTGGACCTGCTTCAGGACCTTGTACACGTAGATGGCGTAGCTCTCCTTCCTGGTCTTCCTCTTCTTCTTGCCGGTCTTGGAGACGCTCTTAGAGACGGCTTTCTTTGAGCCCTTCTTCGGAGCCTTAACTGGATCAGGCATCTTCAACTTCGTTATAGTTCTCAACGAATAAGTCTGAAGCGATGAGGCGGCACATTTCTATGCGCTTGATGCAAATTAAACTGTGTTGTTCCCCATAGAGGATTGGCTGAAATTTAAACAAGACTGCGCATGCGCCACACAAGAAATAATTAAATCTGTGAGAAGGGAATAAAGATGTGAAGGTCAAAAAATAAACACAGTAACACAGATTTAAGTTTATTTATTTTAGCAGTGGAGAAAGTATTCAGATACTTTAATTCAATAAAAGTACTAATATCACACTATGAAATATGTCCTGTGACTGTTATATTATTATATATTCCTATATTATTGTTATTATTTCTCATGTATTCGTGTAAAAGCAGGATTCTACTGTTGTAGTTGTTACGGTGGAGCTCATTTTCAAATATTTTGTATCGGCTGCAAACAGCAATTATTTTCATTATGGGTTAACCTGGTTGTTTGGTTTGTAAAAAATCTGAAAATAGTAAGAAATACCACCCAGAGCCCAAAGCGGCAATTTCACAATGCTTTTCATGTCCAACCAAGAGTCAAAACCTCAAAAAAGTACAAGGTAAATCAATAAAGCAGCAAATACTGAAGTTTAACCATGAAAACTTTGGCCTATTAGCTTAACTTAAATATAGCTGCCAAATTATTTTCTATCAAACAGCTAATCATTTCAAACACCAATCATTTCAGCTCTGCTTGTAAAAACTATTGGGTAGTTTAAATTATAACAAAACTTTTAATACCTAAGTAACTATTAATAAAGATCTCAAATAATTGTAGTGATAATATATATTCCTCCCTGATAAGTAGTGGGCAGAAGAAAAAGGTGCCATTCAAGAAAATTCTTAATAAAGTGCTTAATGAGTAAATGTACTGAAGTTACACACTGTGTGCCTGAAAGAGTTTGGTAGGCTGTAATTTTAATATTGATCATATCCACATGGGTCGGGCTGTAATTCAGTACTGATACGTTCATGTAGGTACAAAGGAACAATATGTGATATTAGGATATAAGTGGGTTACAATGTGGGACTTTAAAATAAAGATATTATGTAGGTATTAATAACTAATGGGTACTATTCTGTAGAAACCTACTGAGCAACAAAGCTAATATTGTGTAATGAGTCCTACATAATGTGACCTTTTAGATAACTCAAATAATAAATGTTTATAATTTACCATTGAATTGTTTTGTGTTTAAATGCGTTTGATTAACGGTGACAGGAAGACCGATTCTGATAATGCAATCACCTCAAATTGTGACATTTCTCTCCAGGACAGCAGCTGCGTTAATATGTTAGTATGGATTGTGAAAAATAGTTAAAATCACCCTACTCTAATAAGTGGTTGTAAACTGATGTAATTTAAATTGCACACGTCGTCCTAGAACAGCATACTTAATCATTATTAAATGTATACTTCCCATTTGCAGCAATGCTACAGTAATGATGGTATGAGCCAAATGTTTGCCCACCTGCTCAGCTGTCTCATGCACAGATGTAGGTCACCAGACTCTGCAAACAGTTTGATTTTAACACTGAAATACTTCAGCCCAGTTCTTCTCTAGTATGTTAGACTTGGCATTTTAGCCTGTATGTAAATGATATTGTAGTTGGTTCTTCTTTGTATGTTGTGGGAACTCATTTTGCTTTTTTTATAGCCTTATTTGTAAGTTTAGTTTCATCAACCCTTTGCAATAGTAGTTTAGAATTTACTTAAATCATTAGCACTGTGAATCCCCAGTTTGTGGAATTTTCTGGATTCACAGTGTAGCAGTTTATAAATTAAGAAGTCAACTCTTTAGATGAAGTGTGCGGCCCTTAAAAGGGCCTTTGTGTTTCAGTGGGTCTGGACCGGGTCTAGCCTCCGAAGCCGTACAGGGTGCGGCCCTGCCTCTTCAGAGCGTACACCACGTCCATGGCGGTGACGGTCTTCCTCTTGGCGTGCTCGGTGTAGGTGACGGCGTCGCGGATGACGTTCTCCAGGAAGACCTTGAGCACCCCGCGGGTCTCCTCGTAGATCAGACCGGAGATCCGCTTCACTCCGCCGCGGCGAGCCAGACGGCGGATGGCGGGTTTGGTGATTCCCTGGATGTTATCACGGAGCACTTTCCGGTGACGCTTAGCGCCTCCTTTACCGAGTCCCTTTCCTCCTTTGCCTCTTCCGCTCATGTTTCAGCTTTACTGTTGAACAAACTGATGAATTTGAGGGTCGACACGCGGTTTTTACATCTTATCTGCGGACGTCAAAGAGGACCGAAGGCGCGAGTTCCGCTGGGCGGTGCCAAACTCAGCTTTCTTGAAGCCCCTCCCTCTCTGGAGAGTCAACAGTTTGGCCCCGCCCACACTGAGCAGCACTTTTTCCAGTTTGGTTTGTAGGTTTTTTTTGTTGTTTTTATCAGAATCACCTTTATTATTTATAACAGCGGTGACTTGTTTTTTGTTTTTCATTGCTATGATCAACCAGCACCTGACTGTTGTTGCCATACACGGGCAATTTCTTGTTTTATAGTCTACTCATAGAAATATGGTAGGCATTATTTTGCCAGTGGGTTAAAAAAATATTACTGTTTTTTTTTGTCATTAAATGGACCAAGTAAACATAATTTAAATAAATTTCAAAATAAATATAATTTGGGGTCCTTGCCTTAAAGCAACACTGTATCATAATGGTAAAGAATGGAAAAGAGAGTTATTATTTAAAGTTTGAATACTATTTATTAAAATACTCAATGAAAATACAATCATTCTAAACTTGAAAATGTAAAAATAAACTTTACATAGGGTTTTTTGTTTGAACGTTACCCTCAGGCATCAGTGTGGAACCGCCTATAGTAATGAATGCAAAAGAGAAAACAAAACTTACATTAAAAATCTTTAAATCCAAACTGCTGAAAATCAAGACAGAGCTACTCTCCATCATTTCATCATTTGTGTTAGATTTAAATGTGTATCTTCAGTTTTCTGGTGCCGTTTCAGATATGTGGAACCTCGCAGCCGTCTTCGGCTCAATACGAAGGAAGTTGACAAAATACATCACATTATCAATAAGTGAAAACAATTATTAAATAGGTTTCCTCCCTATTTTATACTCATACCTGTCACTGCACTTTTATCCTAACTGCTCTTCTTCACTCTTTTCCTCATCTGCGTTCTAAGACTCATCCTCACAATCACTCTTACTTTTCTTGCAGGATTATCCAGCAACTCACTGTTTTCGTCACTACTAAATCCTTAAATTATCCAGTGTAATAACATTTGTATCACAGCGTTATTAGAACTAACATTATCAAATGTATAAATAATTAATGAATTAATTACTATAGAATGAGAGAAAATTATGTCAAGTTTTATGCTTTTGATCAGAATATAAACCTAATGCACAACACCAAAAAATGCCATGGCGGGATTCCACAATGGTATGATGTTGCTTTAAAGCAACATTTGCATTTTAAGCATTTTCCAATATATAATTATCACATTAAACAATTAACAATGAAACTTGACTCACGACTTCTTTCTGGATCAAAAATAGCATAAAATATGTTTTAAGGGTGTGTAGTGCAGAGAGAAAATGGAGCTGAACCAACCATGTGTCAAAGGCAGCAGTGAAGGGATTCATAATGGGCGCCAGAGAAGTTAAGTTTTATGCAGATCAGAATCAGAATCAGAATCAGAATCCGCTTTATTGCCAGGTATGTGTACACATACAAGGAATTCGACTCAGGATTATATATTGCTCACAATGTGCTTACTTGTACAAAAATACCATAGTACAATAATAAAATAATAATCAAATAAAATCAGACATAAACTACAGTATAGACAACACTAACATACACACTATGAACAAAACAATATAGACGTATTGACAAATAGTGCAGTGATCAGAGTGCAAAGGATGCAAGAGTAAACTATTATTATTATTATGTACATGTTGAAGGTGGATATGATATGCAGGTACACATACATGTACACAGTGTGATGGAACATAGTGCAAAGGATACTAGAAAAAATAAATAAGACCTATGACCTTATGACCTGAGGTAGGTGTATTGGTATAAAGTATATACAATGACATAGTATGAACAGCACTGAAATAGAGAATGGTGAATAAATAAAAAATAAGTGGATACCAGTAAACAGGTGGCTGATTAGAGGCACAGTTACTGGGTTATTGCACAGGAATTGTTCCTGACACCGTGAGTCAGAAATCAGCTGATGGCTTGTGGGAAGAAACTGCTTCTTGGTTTGGCGTACAGTGCTCTGTAGCGCCAACCAGAGGGGAGGAGCTGGAACAGGTTGTGTCCGGGGTGAGATGGATCTGCAGTGATGTCTCCTGTCCATTTCCTGACTCTGGAAATGTTTAAGTCCTGAATGGAGGGCAGGTTGGCACCGATTATTTTTTCTGCAGTCCTGACTGTCCATTGTAGTCTGCTCCTGTCCTTTTTGGTGACGATCCAAACCAGACAGTGAAGGAGGTGCAGAGGCCAGACTGGATGATGGCTGTGTAGAAGTGGATCAGCAGCTCCTTAGGCAGGTTGCGCTTCCTGAGCTGATGCAGGAAGTACATACTCTGCTAGGCCTTCTTGATGATAGTGTCAGTGTTGGGCTCCCACTTCAGGTCCTGGGAATAGTGGATCCAAGAAACCTGAAGATTTCCACAGCAGACACAGGGCTGTTGAGTATGGTGATGGGGGCAGAGTGGGGGGCTCCTCCTGAAGTCCACGGTCATCTCCACAGTTTTGAGCGTGTTAAGCTCCAGGTTGTTCTGACCGCACCAGAGAGCCAGCTGATCAACCTCCCGTCTGTAGGCCGACTCATCACCGTCCCGGTGAGGCCGATGACCGTTGTGTCGTCAGCGAACTTCAGGAGTTTGACAGATGGGTCTCCTGAGGTGCAGTCATTGGTGTAGAGGGAAAAGAGCAGTGGGGAAGCACACACCCCTGGGGGGCCAGTGCTGATAGTCCGGGTGCTGGATGTGATGTTTCCCAGCCTCACCTGCTGACTCCTGTCAGTCAGGAAGTCTGTGATCCACTGACAGGTGGAGGCTGGCGCAGTGAGTTTGGTGAGTTTGGTGCTGAGGATGTCCGGGATGATGGTGTTGAACGCCGAGCTGAACTCCACAAACAGGATCCTTGCATATGTCCCTGGAGCGTTGAGGTGTTGCAGGATGTGATGCAGACCCAAGTTGACAGCATCATCCACTGACCTGTTACCTCTGTAGGAAACTGCAGGAGGTCCAGCAGGGGCCTGTAATGTCCTTCAGGTGGGCCAACACAGTCTTTCAATGACTACAGATGTCAGGGCGACAGGCCTGTAGTCATTCAGTCCAGAGATGGAGGGTTTTTTTGGGACGGGGATGACTATGGAGCGTTTGAAGCAGGAGGGAACTTCACACATCTCACACAGATTTCAGTTTTGCCTGTGTGTCGGGATAAGATGAACCAGACAGTGATCAGAGAATCCCAAGGCTGCACGGGGGACAGAGCGATAGGCGTCCTTTAATGTTGTGTAGCAGTGGTCCAGTGTGTTAGTGTCCCTGGTGCGACACTTAATATGCTGTCTGTATTTTGGAAGTTCATGACTGAGGTTTGCTTTGTTAAAGTCCCAAGAACTATGAGTCTGGATGTTTTTTCTCCATGTTAGTTATCTGGTCGGCCAGGTGTAGTAACGCCTCACTAACACAGGCCTGAGGTGGAATGTAAACAGCGACCAGAACAAACGAGGAAACTCCTGCGGTGAATAAAACGGTTTACAGTTAATAAATAATGTCTCTAGGTGAGGGCTGCATGATTTCTTCACCACTGTGACATCTGTGCACCAACCTTCGTTTATATAGAAACAGAGTCCGCCCCCCTTGTTTGTCTTGTGAGCTCCCTTTCGCGATCCGTGCGATTAAATCCCGGTAGATGAAATGCGCTGTCCGGGATGCGCTCGTGAGCCAGGATTCGGTGAAACGAGGGCAGCAGATCTGCAGAAGTCCAAGTTGGTTCTGTTGAGGAGCAGTGTGTCCATTTTGTTGGCCAGAGGGCGACATTCCCTGGTGGACTGAAGGGAGTGCAGTGAGAAATCCCCGCTGTCTCAGTTTAACAAGCGCCTGCACGTTTTCCCCTGCGCCGTTTCCGAAGGATCCCAAACAGAGCTGCCGCTCCTCCAACTAGTAACTCCGGGAAGGTTCCAGGGTCAATAAAGAGCGGTGGAATAGTATGAGCAGTTGAAAGTCCAACGTTTAAGAGCTCTTCTCTGGTAAAAGTTACCAGAGAGGGACGGCAGAAAACAGCGTTAATTAACAAAAACAGAAAAAGCACTACGGAGCGTAATCCCGAGGCGGCGCCATCTTGGTTATTAAGATTGCAGATGTGATTTTGTTTAGTGTTTGAGTTACTCTTTAAATATAATATAATAATAAATAATCGGCAACACAAAATGCATACTGAGTGTGGGGTTTTAACAATTGAAAATTAAACATGTTGAAAATCATTTTATCTGGTGGATTAAACTATAAAGTAAAGACATTGTTTCTATATCTGTACTAACAGTTCTTTCAAGATTCAACTGACTGCTGCTGCATAATGGTGACATACTGAATGTTGTCTGAATGTGTTGAGTGTGTGATGGTCAAAAAAAGTGCTTTCATGAGTTGAATTTTAAATGATTCTTGTTGTTTTATAATTGTGTATTTTATTGATTTTTAATGTGTGTATCTTGTTATGTGTTCTCAGCTTTTTTATCCAGTTCTGCAATTTTTTATGTGTCTCTGTTTTCTGTAAAGTGTACTGAGACCACGCAGCTTGTGATTTTACACTTTAAATAAATTTTGACTTGACTTAATTCCATCTCCCACACCGAGCACGCCAAGAGGAAGTCCGTCACTGCCATGGACGCGTGTACGCTCTGAAGAGGCAGGGCCCTGTACGGCTTCATAGGTCAAACCTCATCCTGACCTGCTGAGACGGAAACACAAAGGCTCTTTAAGAGCCACTGATCACCTTTAAGAGCTGATGTCCTGTAGTGGTATTCAACTGAGTCGTTGTTTATGAAAGGCACCAAAAAGGAGTCCGACAAGATACAACAATGCACAGATCATGTCAGCAGAGATGCTACCTCTCTAGAAGGTGAGTTATTTATCATGTGTAACTCGAGTCAACTCACAACCAGTTTTTGATTTTCCATCACATCATCAAAGCGTCCTCTGACTCCAGTGCAGCTAAAGTTTCTTTCAAATCTCTCAAAGTTACAGTGCTGTTCTGTGGGAGAGCTGACAGTGTGTGAATATAACCAACATGTGTTTTGCTTAATGATCCCACATGATGAAAGTCTAATGTGCATAAAGCTGAGCCAGCTATAAGTTCCACGTGGACTGTGGCCATAATATTCTTTCCCAGGAGCCGCTCAAATGGATCCTCTTAAGTCTGTAGTGACCAGTGTCGTCTTCTTTGCTGTGGTGTGCTGGGGAGGTGGCATCGGGATCGTGGTGCCGAAAACTGGGTACGCTGTTGTGTGGATGGACCTGGACAGTGTGGAGGCAGTGACTGAGAGGAATGATGAGAAAGCTGAAAACCATCTTGGACAACCGCTCTGATCCTCTGTATG